>NC_142204.1:59734178-60035250 GCF_049639895.1 Pseudopodoces humilis
CGGTCAAAAGAAGAGCAGGATCTTCAGTTGACACATTTAGTAACAAAAAATCACCACAAGCAAAGGGAGAAAGGATGGAAGCATGGTTCTGATTAGCTCTCTGGTGCAAGTTCTTAAAGACCATATTGTCTCTGACTGCTTTAAGGACTTCCACCACAATGGCTGGCATGGGGTTTTTATGGTGTGGATAGATTTAGAGCATGATTTTGTGGGTATATTTATGGATCTTCTTCAATTTTTAGAAAAAGCATGACTTTTAGAAAAAGCATGTGGAAACTTGTTTCTTTATTGAATTGAAGATTTTTATTTTCATTTTGAACTTATCCTCTCTCCCTTTTCAATAGGTCTTGGAGATCTTGGGGAAGAAGTTTCCCATTACAGAGAATTCAAAAGGCTATAAGTTGTTGCCACCGTATCTCAGAGTTATTCAAGGGGATGGTGTGGATATCAACACGTTGCAAGAGGTAGGAGATCCTGTTCATGTGTCAGGGTGACACTGGCAAGGTTGATATTTAATCTGGACTCTGTTACAACTAGTCAGATGTTGCAGCAGAGACTGCTGACCCCAGCTCTGCCCTTCATTCCAGACACTGGCAGTGATATCATAATGCATAAAAAAAATTCATTAAAACTCCACAGGAAATGATTAAGATGCATTAAAAATCCTAAAAAGCATTTTCTAATCCCCCTGTTGTAACCCTTCTCTTTCCGCTGTCTCTCCTTTTGTTTGCTTTCATCATGCTTGTCAAGTCTAATTGAGATCAAAGTCTGGCAGTATTTGGTCCTTTCATTGATGTCTAAGGCACACTGCATGATCACTGTGCTGCAGCAATAGTAGTAATTAACTGGTTTGGCTCATTAGTTATGTACCATCTGAAGTCTGCTTGTCCTCACATATTGAAGGTGTAGTTTTGAAGGAGACTTTTTAAAACCTTAAAAGGTAAGGAAAGCAAGTTCCTTGATTGAGCAACTAGTGGAATAAGGATTAGTTGGAAAGCCAGAAAATATGTGTAAAAGATTAGGCTATAGTCTGAGTCAAAATTGCAGTTTTACAAAGACATAAATTGATTATTTAGTAGATTCTGCATGCTTGAAATAAGTCATAAATTCACCACTATTGACTAGAGGTAGATACTAGGTAATGCAATATGGTTATAAAGGCATAGACTGCAGTAACTAAAGGTGATGAAGGGCATGTAAGAGGAGCAGGACTCGACTTTGGTTTGTCCTGAAACTTTCATCTTCAGCTGTATTAGAGTTCAAAACCAGAAATAAGTTTAATAAAGATTAATTTTACTTGAATTTGATGCCACTTGCCTTAGCTTTCTAGAGTGACACATCCTTAGGTTCTTCTCAACAAAGTTGACTTCTGCTGCTTCTCAAAATTATGAGCAAGGGAGGTATCAGTTTTGGGTTTTAGCTGGTCTGAAGCTATCTGCATGTCTAACATGGGCACATAATGTGAACCTCAATGACCGAACTCAGATTTGTCACTCAGATCCCCAGAGAGCTGTTAATACTGAAACTGTAACATGATAGACTAACTATAGTGCAGTCATGCTCTGCAATTTCCACCCCCCACCTCCAATGGCCTTTAAAGTAAATTCTGTTTTACTTTTTTTATCCCATGTGGCTTTTTGAGAATATACAACTATGCTAATATGCTCAACAGAACACAAGCAAGAGAGGTTAATAGCTGGAAAGAAAGTTTTATGATTAGATAGCAGGGGAAGACACTGTTAAAGAAAACAAAACTCACACAGAAGAAAAACATTTCTACTTGTTCTGAACAATGGTCTAACAGCATTGATGCCTGTGTTAGGCAAGTGTGTTATGTATGAGATTTTCATGAGTTGTGAGAGGACAGAAACTGGACCATTCTTCCTTGTAAGGAACTCTGGTTGCTTCTTTTAAGTTACACTAGATAAAATGCAAGGATGTCTTATAGCATCAATTCTAATTAAAATATTAAAGCAAGTATTTAAAAATATTTGCACTAGAGTGAAAAATTCTAAACAGCAGTAAAACAATTGCAGCAGCTAATGGGAGAGGATGAGAGGCAGAATGAGCAATTCTTTGTTCAGGTGATCTGCCTGTTTATGTATTTTCCTTATGAAGCTGTAATTGATTATGAGATGTTTTCCTCTAACATGTAATAGAGATCAGAAGTTCCCCAAGAAATACAGAGGCGACAGATCACTGCTGCCCAGTGGCACCTTCTCATTTCTTCCTGACTCTAATCTTGCTGTGCCTCATGTCAGCTTTGGTCATTGAGCCACTAGTAGTTAAAATAGTTTAGATCACACATGTAGCAGCAAACTAACTCAGCCAAAAGGGGTCAGTTTTGTAGTTTAGTGAATTAAATTGTACCCTAAAAAGGGGCTAATACTTGCCAGCACTAGACAGAAGAAAATGTTGTTTTGAGCTGGGAGAAATGGGAAGGAAGGAAAGTGACATTTCTCATTTGACAGCAGCAAATTATTTTGGAACAAAATGACCGTGATTTTGTAGCCTTATTTTAGTTATATTTAAATATTATTAATCCCTTCATTCTTTCATGTCAGCAAACCACAGGTTTTACCATGCTGACTGTTAGAAGATTGGATAGTAGCATAACATTAAAAAACCCCTGAAACAACAACCAAAACCCAAAATAAAACAACCCACCAAAAAAAACAAACCAACACCTAAGTATAATTAATTATTTTCCAAAAGGAGTTTACATGAACAAATACAAAAATATCACTGTGGCCGTCTTTCTTCCCCCTCTTGTAGCCCGTGCGAGATTTTTGTTCCAAGTATTCCATATCAGCTTTCAATTCTAGGCATGATTTATTGTTACAGATCAGATGAAAGGTAATGGGTACAGTAGGAAAATCTAGAATTGGTAATGGCCAATAGTCTCATTTAGCTGCCCAAAGTAGCTGAAACAACAATGTAGAAAACAACTCAGAGTATAAACTGGATTTTAAAATTCTTTGTTTTAATAGGGGATGCTGGTAGAACAGGTAAGGAAACTTTTTTGACTTTCTTTGCATTTTCACTTTTAAAAATCATTCCAATCTGCTAACTCCACAATATACTACACTTTCAAAGGATTTTCTTTGAACATTCAATTTCCAGATGTCTTTAATTTTTATACAAAATAAATCCTCTAATCTGGAGTCACAGTTCATGTATTAATCATGCTCATAATGGTCAGAGGAAGGTGGTCAAAACCTTGATACCTGAATTGTTCTCCCTGTATAGGTTTGAAAGTGTAAAACAAAAATTTCTTCTGTATTGTTTTCCTTTTGGGGGAGCCTTCAGTTCTTTCAGATCTCCTCCTTTTCTTCTTCCCTATTACTACTGCTGTTTACCATCTCTCCTCCATACCTAAGGAAGTAATTGTATCTGGGCCTTTGCAGTGGGTCACTGGTACAGTGGGTCAGAGCTGTCTTTCAGCTTAGTCTGGATTTCCCTTCCCCTCCTCACCTGACAAAGATCAATCTAAGTAAGGAAATCCCATGGGAGAGCGGAAAGCTAGAAGCCAGTTCTTCATCCACAGTAAGTGAGGAGTTGTGCCTGTAGCAGGAGATGAACAAACCATCTGTAAATGAGCTGAGCTCAAAGGGGCAAGTTTCTTCTCGCCCAGGCAAGAGGGTTAAGCAGCCATGGCCCAGCTAAGCTGTACTTGCACTAACATCTGTTAACCTGCAGGTATCAATGAACATGAAGCCTCAGCATCACGTGCCTTGGTGTAGGATGTTTGTACTGGGTAGTTGTGTCTCAAGTGAGTTCAGTGTCAGACCTGGCCTTTGCAACTGCACAGTGAAGTGAGCAGAGCACACTGGCTTAGGCTTGCCCAGCAGTTCACATAGCTTCAGGCTTGCTCAGGGTCTAAACCTGAGGCCAGGTGGAGTTTACCTGTATTTACCTCTTTAAAAGACAGCACAGAGAAGTAGAGTCCATATCCAAGCCCTGTTAAATCTCATTTCTTGTGGCACCACTGGGCATTGTTCTCAAGTAGAAGGTATACAAAATACCATTTCTTACCCTTCCTTTGTCAGCTTTAGTTACTTCATTCATTTTGCTTGACTTGCTGAGTGAGGCAGAGCAAGTTGGTACCATTGGAATGATGGAAAATCGCTGATAAAATTTCTCCTGGGGAAATCTCTGACAGAAATGTAGTGGGAAGGCATTCCAAGCATATCCTCAGAAGGTTATGACTCTGCTGTCCACGTGTCCTGTTGACTGGCCTCTGTCAGGCATTCAGACTGAGAGTGTCTGTGAAGACAGCCTGCATGTCACTAAGTGGATAAACAAATACTAGTATGCTTTTTTGTTTACACTACCAGTTTGTCACGGTCTGAAATTGGAATTGTGTTTTTCATTTTTTTTCCCCTCTTATGAGCCTTAGCTGTCCCTTACAAAAGCAGCTTGACATCAGTAACTCCTGAAACAGTCCTGTTCAGTGTTACTCTGGCACTTCTTGATGCAGGATGCTAAGATAGCCCAAAATATTACCAGATTCCTGACTATTTTGCAATAATCAGTCTGACTTTTGAAACTCTACACTGTTCCCCATAGATTATGTTTTTCTATTCTGCTTCTCGCCATCCTTTTTTTCTTGATGAATGGTATTTTGCTGTCTCACACACTCTGGTTTTCTCACCTGCTTTTCATAATAAAATATTAGGGAGAAGACAGTTTGAACTCCTGTTCTGAGGCTATAGCTGTCATTTCAGGCTGTCATAAGAGTAACAGGTCAGGGAAACAAATCTTGGCCCTTTATGAGCATGACTAAATGAGCAGCCAGTACTCCAGGCTAGAGGATGTCACATTTGTCTGGGTAGAATGAGGGTGGAGGGAAATGATAAATTTTACCTTGACTGTTGCTAGCAGCACAGTTCACATTGATCTGTACCTGCTGGAGAAGGTGGCAAAGCAAACTCTGAGCAATTTTATGTATTTTCATTTCCCACCTTTTAACTTGCTGATCTTACTCTAGAGAATGTCAAGAGAATTGCTCTGTTTAAATCATTGGTCAGAGAGGGTAATAACTTTCTGGAGTTGAGCAGGATGACTGCATTGTTTCAGGATACAGGCTCTGCTTCCAGGTCTTTCCATAATTCTGAGAATTTGGAAGGCTCTGAAATACTCCCATGAAGTCTTTTATTTTCTTTAGAGCTCTGTTTCTCTGGGCATTGCATTACTGTGCCACCCTAATTTTGGAAGTATATGTGCTGGCACGATAGTTGTGTTGCAGCAAAGGCTTTCCAGTTCCATGCTGGAACTGTAAATAAAAATGCAAACAGTGTGCCAAGTATTGACCAAATTATTACTAACATCTCCTGGAAACTGAATGTTAGTTGGCTTAATTGTCTGTAAAAGCATCTTGTTTAAGTAGTATAATATTTTTATGGGAAAATGGTATGGCCTAAAAGTATGCTCCATCATAATTTTCTTTTTCTTATTAGATTGTGGAGGGAATGAAGAAGAATAAATGGAGTATCGAGAATATTGCCTTTGGATCTGGTGGTGCTTTGTTGCAGAAACTAACCAGAGACCTCTTAAACTGTTCCTTCAAATGTAGTTACGTGGTGACCAACGGCCTTGGGGTATGTGTCTGTACAGTTGTACCACTCTGCTTTATGTAGAGTTTCCCACTTGAAAACCTGTTTGACATTTCCTGTTACGTTACCACCATCTGCAGTAGGTCCCACAAAGCCCTTTCCTCCTAAAAAAAATCTTCTTCATTTTAGGTAAATGTCTTCAAAGACCCTGTAGCTGATCCCAACAAAAGGTCAAAGAAAGGACGGCTGTCATTGCACAGGACACCTGCTGGAGAGTATGTGACACTTGAGGAAGGCAAAGGAGATCTTGAAGAGTATGGACAGGTATGAATTTTCAAAATCGATTGCATCATTCTACTTGGAAAAATAGACTGAGAAGAGGAAGGCTATAAATTAATTTCAGAATTTATTTCTGAATTACCTGTCATTTTGTTCAACTCCCATCTTACTAACTCAAAAATTGCCTCAGTACTAAATTCAGTAACAGCAGAATGTTAGAATGACAGAATGTTCAGACTTTACAATTACAGATCTTTTTTGTTTGTCTTCAGAAACACAAGAATATTACTGCTTTTCCCCAAAGCTAAAATTTCAGTGTTGCAGAATATATGCTGGCCAGGTAGTTTTGTTTGGCCTGTATTGCACAATTTGAGTAGTGACCCTAGCTGGAGGTGGAACAGAGACAGCTGTAATTAAAATGTGTTTCTACTTCCCCACCGAGATATTTTTTTAAATAGTTCCGTCAGGAGTTAATGCTCTGTACATAGAGCAGTTCCACAATTTTTAAAGATGTAAGTTAAAACCAGGAATTCAGTTTCCCTTTGAATTCTTTACAACTGCAAAATGGAATTCTATTTCTGTGAAATAAGCACAAGTTTTATGCCAGTCTCAGGCTTTCAATTTGATATGTCATGTGTTTCAGCATCCAACAGTGAATCATTAAACTGCATGTTGAGTCTCTTCCCAAGTTAAGAGGACTGAAAATAAGTTGTCAAATTGCACTTCTGCTTTTAGAGGTTGAAAGTTTCCTGGTATACAGAAGCTGTTTTTGCACTGCTAGGCAGAGGATACTACTGGGCACACTGTTTTATGTAACAGTAAGCATAAAACTTAAATCTCTGAGAAATTTCAAGATGGAAAAGCCGCTGTTACACACACTGAAGATATTGTGCTCTGGACACAAAGATCTTATATAAATATGAAACTTTTTTCTATGCACCTATTCATGTGCATATGTTAATGATGAAAATTCATATCCATCTAGAGAGGGAAGGACCTAATGGTGAGAAATCTCTTCAACACAAACTACAAGACTTTGGCTCTGAAATTTGGCAATATATTGTCCCTTCAGTTTTGTCAGGTGAAATTATTCATTAAATTTTTTTTGGTCCCAGGAAATTAGAGAGGGTCCCTGGTGTAGTACCAGTTCTGGGGCTTCCTGGAAACGACAGGGAAATGTACATTTCTGTGGCCCATCTCTCTAAAGCCACAGGTCCTTGAAGTAGGTCACCAAATGCAGGGACTGCTCAGTGTTATTGCTGTGCTGACTTTTGTTGCCATCTCTGCTTATTGCCTTTCCAGTGTGCTGTGTGCAAGCCCTTCCTGATACACTGTTTTACAAAATATATGAGTAAAGGGCACAGTGAAGAAAGTTGATTTTTTGGTTTGGGACTTTTTTTTCCCCTAGAGAAAAAAAATACCTAATTTAAACCTCTATAATTGAATTGTATTTGACTGGTTGCACATCACCTTTCTTACAAACTGCTCTAGCAAGGTTTATTTAGCATGTATTTGGCCTTGGCCAGGTGTAGGTACCATACTCAAGGGACTAGTCAGCACAATGGTGCTGCCTGTGCACAGGATGACCCAAGCCCTTTAGAGAAAGCTGTCAGAAGAAGCTGTAAAGATTTAGTATCTTGACAGTCTGAAATTCCAGCCTTACCTAGCTGGATTTGTGTATCCACAAATTTTGAGTTTGTGTAACCCTTGTTTGCCAAATCACTCTTGCTAAAACAGCAATGTTTCTTACAGGACCTGCTTCACACTGTATTTAAGAATGGAAAGGTAACGAAGTCATATTCATTTGATGAAGTAAGACAAAATGCGAGGCTGAAGAACAGTGAATTACAAACAGTGTCTCACTAAGTTCCATTCCATGTCTGTGTATGTGTGTGTAACTAGTTTGTTCTGCATAGCTACTGGTTTATTGTACAGATTTGTGTGTTTGTGTTTTATGACATTGTAGCCAAATTATTTGTTGGTTTATGGACATACTGCCCTATCTTTTGCCAGTCTTTAGAAGATGAAATCAGGAAATGGTACTTACATTGTAAAACATATTTAATGCTAAAGTGTGCTTTATAGGGCCCTTTGCCAGTAGTGATTCAATCTGGTATTGATCTTTTCACAAATGAGACAGAGCTAAGAAACTTTTTTATATATAACAGAATATCACAAAATGGATTTACATAAAATTATCATGATTGCTTTATGTTTATATTTAACTTGTATTTTTGTACAAACAAGATTGTGTAAAATATATTTAAAGTTTCAATAATTAAGTCTTTCCAACTTTTCATGATTTTTATGAGCACAGACTTTCAAGAAAATATTTAGTGGGGGGGAATCCATTGCCTTTTGTCCATTAATCAGCAAATAAAACATGGCCTTAAAAGTTTGTTGTGACATTGTTCCATTTGACAACTAAATCAGGACTCGTATCTCCTTAAGATCCCATAGAGTTGCTGACCTCACCATTTCTTGTAGTTGTCTGTTTTAGTAAATCTGCATTAAATAAAATTACTGTTCTTACTAGAAGGTTTAGGTATTACAGACCTTGCTGGCACAGTAAGGTATGTAAGTGAAATGCCAAATTTGAAAGGATTCTCTACTGCAACTTAACTTGCCAAGTCTATCCCACTTGGTATATGCACCTCAATATTTTAAGAGTAAGGTTTTTAAGAGATCTCCTCTTCCACTATAGAATATATGTGTAAAATACTGAAATATGGAAGCGGTGTATTTTAAAGTAATTACACTTCTGGGTTTATTTTTCATATACTGTAAGTGACATGAATTTAAAGCAAAATACTGGACTGGGTAGTGCACTTTTTTACTTTTTTGTATTTTTTTCATTGATTTGCCTTTTGTCAGACTGGATGTTAAATTGTAAAAATGTTTAACTATTTTTGTTAACAACTTTAATAAAACTATGCTAGCCAAACTCCTACATGAATGGCAGACCTGTTTCCCCTTCTCGCCCCATCCGTTTGGGGCAAGGAGGGGCTTTTATTTTGCAGAGGGTAACTGTAAAACAATGTGTTGGAGAGATACTTTTGAACTGTCTGCACTTGATTGTACTTTGCTCTCTGCATATGCTTGATATGAGCATTTTTCTGCTGGAAAATGAAACTGTTGAGGATTTTATTTGAGAAGCTATGTAGTAACCTTTGAAATATTTGATAGTACTGTAGGATGGCTCTCACTAGAAAAAGTACCTCCCTTACTTAAAAACAAAAAACAACAGCAAAAGCAAACAGTTCCTGTTCTGCTGGCAATCAGCTATCAGCCAATTGCTTAATATACTGACATAATTAATGCTTCTAATTAGTAGATGATGTTACTGGAAAGTGTTAAAGCCTAAAATAATTTAAGCCTACAAAATTTTATAAAATGTGCTTTTAAAGGAAGATTGAAAAGCCATACTTCATTCTTACTCTCTCACCAAAAAGGGCCACATCAAAGCATCCATAATATTTCCTGGGTTTGTGGTTAAGATGTTTATGCCCAGTCTCAACAGTTCTTGTTAATAAAAACCTGTTTTTCACTTGTAGTGTATGTAATTATACATTTAAGTGACGTATTGTTTCAAGAATAGTGTTTTAGTAAAACTCTAAATGCTGACCTTTCACACTGAGGAACTGCCTTTACTTAGCTATTAATTATATTGTTTGGTTTTGGCCAGGAAAAGGTTTTGAATCTGAACTTAGGATCAGTAGCAGGTAAATAGTACAGAGCCTATTTCACTCCTCCACATGTGTACTAGGGAATTTTATGATGTATGGTTTAAAAAACAGTAAAGTAAATGCTGCTTTCATTCTGTACCAATAAAAATTTTGATAACTATTGACTACCCATAACTAATATTTTTGTACTTGAGAACTGAGGATATACTGTGGAAGCACTGTTTTCATGTGTACCATGAAATACATTATAATTGTTCAGTACTGTCTAAAACTTTTCAGCTTATTAGTTGGAAACTCAGAGCAAATTCTCTATTCGTGCATGTCACTTTCAGAAAGTTGTAATGTCACTCATTTTATTAAATGTTAATAACTTTAAAAGGGGGAAAAAAAAAAAAAAGAAAAACACCTGGTGCTATTCAGACCTGAACACTTGTCTCTTTGTGTTTGGCAGTTTGACATTTTGGGCATCAAGGAGTTGACAGAAATTACTGCAGTGCTTGAACCATACAATATCCTAATTCTTCCACATGAAAGCAAACAGCATGTTTGTTTGCTTTAAATTACTAGATTTGTAGTCATTGATATATTTTAATTATCCCCATTTCATAATATAATACAGTATTTGTATTTAAAAATAGGAATTGGGAATTTTGTGTTTAATACTCTGATTTGTAACCATATTTAGCATAAGAAATGGATTTTGTAAGACTATTTTTTTTCTTCAGCTGCATGATTATAAAAAAATATACTTTTTGGTACTTTGAAAGATCTGAGGAGAGAACAGAAGAGTACTTAACTGTTTGGTTTGTCAAAATCAAAACAAAGTTTAAACAGTTCTTTTCTTATAGGTTTTTACATTCCTTCTTGTTTAGTGAAGAATAAGTATTCCTCACTTAAATCCTCTGTTAAAGTAATTTTAATGTACTTGGCATCAAATACTAGTATGTAATGCACATGGAAATAAAGTTTAGTTCTGGCAGTGAAACTCATAGCCATCTGACTGTGTCTTAAAGTTCTGATGTTGGGCATCAGATGTCAACCTGTGCTCTTTGTTGCCAAACACATGCCAGAGCAGGGCAGTGCATTCCTTTAAGGAGAGCTGCTTAGCTGCCATGCAGACAGTTTGGGGTTAAATAAATTTACCAGATCAGTTCTAGAGAAGAGAAAGCAAACTGGGCTCTTTTTTTCTTTTTTTGGGGGTGTGAGTGTGTGGTTTTGGGAATTTGGTTTGGTTTGGGTTTTGGGGGGGTTTTCCTGCCTTTTTTTTTATATAGATATATATTTTGTGTGTGTGTGAGTACATCTGTGCTTTAGCATTTTGTCTGTTTGTGCTTAAAAGTAAAGCACTTGGTTTTGAATTTGATATAAGAAATTATCCTCTATATTTGACATAATTCTTTCTCAAATAAAGTTCCATTATTTAAATTTTAAAGTCACTAGCATGCTTGTTTAAAGGCAAATTAACCATCAGTGTTGCATCCTTCAGTTCACCGTAGTACTGTGAAAAATAATGTCACTTCTTTAGCAGAGAGAGTCCTTTGGACAGGATTTTTGTATCTCTAAGAAGTTACACTGACTCCTGCCGGACTTTAGGTTACAGCAGGAATGTGTCGGTAAGGGTGGATAGGGCACTCCTGTGATGGTATCATCATTTGTGGCTGGTCCCTTCAACTCTTGCTGTCCTGTAGAAAGGGGCTCTTGTAGCCCACAATAATGCTGGAATTTAAAGGTTCTGTTACATAATTTACAGAGGGCAAGCACAGCCCAAGTGCCAGGCTCCTCCACTTCCTTCTCATGCATGATTGAATGGTTAAAAGACAGCAGCTACAGCACTCCAGATGTTCTTACTCTGATAAGCCCTTGTGCAAGTTCAGTCACTCACCAGCTGTGAGTGGTGGTGGTGGCTCCCAGGTCATCTGCAAGAAATCAGCAGGGAAATTCCAGGCCTTGGCCTGTGCAGAAGGCAAGGGACTCACAGGAGGAGCCTTACTTGTCCTCCAATCCTACTGTAACAATTGAAATCATAACTGTGCTGAGCTGCTTGAGGCAGGGACTGTGAGGGTGCATTTGTAGAGTGGTAATTGCATCTCTGCATGGAAATTCGGCTTTCTCTGAGAGCCCCATCAGAGTCCTGTAGGTGCACATCTCCATCAAGTTTGTAAACATCTGAGAGATCATCCTCTTAAACCTGCTGGATAGGGGCCTTATGTGGAGAACTGCATGCCTTCTAAGTAACCAGGTGATGAGAAATAAGGAAATAATGAGATGAAAGATGTTTTGCAAAGTCATGCTTTCTAAAATCACAGTTGCTAACCATGGATGTTATGTCCTTGGGGGGATTTTCCTGCCTTACTAGCAGCACAGCTGATCTTAGGAATGATTTTAAAACACCCTTCACAGAAAGACATTTGGTTTTAATTAATCAAAAGGGATGAAAAGCATTTAGCAATAGAGTATTTCCAAAAACTGTTTTACTGTGGCACCATATTTTGTTGAAAGGTACCCTCATGTCTGGTGTAATACAATCCAGAGCAATTCAGAAGATCCATGAGTAAAGTCAGCAGGGTTCTTCTTAAGTAATACATTTTGTTCCATATAATTTCCTTGCTAATCTTTGCATGAGTACTCCTGACTGCTTTTTACACAGAATTTCTAGAATTATCTAGTTATGGTGAGATTTCCTGGCATCAGAATGGCCATCTCCTCTCCTGCTTCTGGCTGGAGCAGAGGTCTTTTAAGGACAGATAAGGAGCCATCATGCCACTAGCAAGGTTCTTATTTCCCTCTTATATAGTTCTCAGTTCAAGGGCAAGTTTACTATTTGTTTACCATTGAGAAAAAAAAATCAGTAAATTTGGGTTGTATATCTCCTTTTTTCCCCCAGCACTTATAAATTGATATTGAAATCAATCCAAGATATTTCACAGAATCACTAGATAAATTTACACAAACATACTCTAATTTTTAATATATGTATTTATGCTTCATTGGTTACTTGTTAGATCTGAGGATCTGATTTTTGGTTGATCTAATGGTCATGTCAATTAAACATTCTGCATATAGCCAGGTAATTATAAATTGCTCAAAATGGATTCAGAAACTACTTAAGAAATTCAATTGGGTAAAGGATGAATGGAAGGTTCTGAGTGCTGGACATTTTTACTTCTTTGTCATTAATTTTGGTTATTAATGTAGCTATTTAAAGCTTTCACATGAGCTCTTCTACACAAAAGGAGATGAGGAAACTTGTTTTATAATGTCTGAGTACTCATGTCACCAAAATACTAATGAAAGTAATACATGTATCAAACAAAGTGCATGGGCTCTGAACCTTATCTCTTGTAAGGTAAAGGGAAGAACTTCAGCCTCAAGCTTAATTCCCTTTCCTACAAACGGGAGAAGAATTAAGCTGTTTTCCGCAGCCTTTGGGATGTGCTTTCCTCAGCTTCCTGGTAAAGGACAAGGCTGGTGTGCTCTTCCCTTTCAAGGAAGTTTTCCCTATTCCAAAAGATGCCGCCCTATTTTAAGCATAGGGAGTTGCGGCTCGTTGTTGGATGTGTCAGAAGGATGACATACCCAGCAATTTAAGAGGATAATCTCTAGGTGAAAAGGCTTTGGGTAGAGATATGTCTGTAAGTCACAGAAAGGTCAGAGTATGACAACTAATCTCCCTCTGGTGGGGGTGCCTCCCTGCCATTTCTGTCTCAGCTGAGCAGGTTCAAGTCTATCCTGTAATCTGCTGTGAAAACATTGAGTCTGTTCAACCAAAACAAAGTGTTGCCAGGCCCCTGTGATTACAAAGCAGTGGTCTGTTAATGTGCCCCAGTTTAACCTTAATCCATTTTTCAAGCCTTGTATCTTGTAGCTACTTGTTAAACCAAATACCGGTGACAAACTTCATAAAGCTGCTGTTCTTCCCCTACACTGTGGGTTTTGTAGACTCACCTCCAGCACTGCTGCTTGAAGACCATTATTTGTTTTTATTGCTACTGTAAATCTTCAGAAGATAAAAAGAATGTTTTCACCTCTGTACAAGGTTTTGCAATCGTTGCACCTTCAGATAAAAGCAAATAGATTCATGCATTAAGAACAGAGAAAGGTGACCCTCTGTTAGCTTTTGTGTCCAAGTTGTGACCGTGAAAATGTTAATAGACATGAATCTGGCAAAAATAAGGATATGTTCTCATGAAAGCTGGTTTCCATGTAAAAGCCCTATACTGAAACATACATTTAGAACCTTAATAGTCATTAGTGAAGCACTGCTGCATACTCAAGCACTTAGCTTGGTTTCTGCAGGTGTTTCTTGACAGTCCAGTCTGACCCATGTTCCATGTGAGTTACCTACAGGTAATCCCATCAGACAGGGGCTGCACTGGCACCTGGAGTAGCAAGACCGAGTTCTTGAGTTCGTGGAGACCACAATCCTGGGTCTTATGTCTGCTGAGAAAGTCCAACACTATGTGAAATAACCTGTCCCACTGCCATCCCAAGCACCAAAGGTGGGTTTGCTGAGCCTAATTCAGCTCCAGCTCTGGTTATAGCTGTGCAGACTACTCCCATGGCTGTTTTGTTGTAAGAGCACACGTAATTAATCCTTGGTCTGTCTTTCACAGCCCACAGTGGATTAGGCAAGGCCTGGGAAGAGTTTCAGTGTTTTTTTGTTGCAACAGAGTCCTGCCCAAAGGCATTTTGAGACAAGAACCCATGTGGTTATTGGATATGTGGTATCCTGTAAACCAGCACGAGAGGAGGGAGTGACTTTGGGGGTTGTGGTATGATTGTAAATAATGATTCCTTCCCAAGTCAATTGATTAGACACAAGTGTTGCCACTGGGATGGTTGTTATAACATCACAGCAAAGACAAGGCAGTCAAGCTGCAGGTCAGCTAAGGCCTCTGGTTCTTTCCACTTTCTCTACTCTCTTAAAACCTGTGGAATTTTGGAAGTACCACTACCATCAGTCTCGCATGTGTAATTTTCCTACAACAGTGTAAATCTCTGTGTCACACTCTCTGTTCTTGCCTGACATTTGAATTGCCAGGGTTTGGTTTTGTTTGGTTTTAGTGCTTCTGCACTTTGTACTAACATTTTTTTATTAACTGATTTTTTATAACACCAGGATTTTCTATTTAGGGGGTAGTAGATGAATCATAACATGTTGCTTTATGTGAGGTTAGGATTATTTTCTCCTGTGCATGTTTGGTTTGTGCCAAACTACATCTCCTATTATAATTTGCATTCACAGTGTTTCATAAAGTCCTTTTGCAATTCTTCACAATCACAAAAGCTCCCACCTTTATTACCATGCATAGCTCAGCACCTCCAGCAAGCTGTCACCTCCTTACCTATCCTTCTCTACATTGTTTAACATGTTGAGCAGCGGGAGCTCCAGCACAGATCACCAAGTGGAGTTTCACTCTCTGAGAAAGCTGAGTAATTTCCTATTATTTTCTTTGATCAATGTTGTGCATATGTAAGGGCCTCTCCTTGTGTCTCAAAACTTCTTTGCTTCCTTAAAAACTTTATTATAAATCTTGTTGAATGTCTTTCTGAAAGTAGGTTATATCCACACACCTGTTGACTCCTTCAAAGGACTTCAAAGAAGGTAACTTTCTCTTGCTTTTATCAATCAGAATCTCCCTCAGAAGCTTAAATTCATTCTTTCTACTATAATTTCTCCCTTGGTCTTACTGTGCGCTTGTCCACAAGATCAAAACTCCTTTGAAAAATTAGAAAATCCAACTCCTCACAACTCAGGGATTTTGTGAAATGGATTCCTGTTCTCATGCTGTCTTTGTCCTTTTGTGCTGCAGTGCTTGATGGTGAATGGTACAAGATTCTGCACTGCAGTACCTTGGGATAAAAAAGGCAGTGAGCCATTGGGACAAATCTGTTCTTCAGGTTTGAATTAAAGAGGGACAATTACCAAAGAACAGACCAACTTACGGAAGGCTTCACCTCTCAGGGACTTGCATGAACAGGAAAGCTGGGCATAATATCAGACACAGGCCCACCAAGCACTGTGGACTAGAGGCAAAGATAACCTATTTTGCACAGTGCTCATCGTTAGACTCCAAAAAAATTCTGTTCAACACGTGACTCAGGATTAGACCAGATTCCAGAATACTTTTGAGTGAAGAGCCATTTGTTTTAAAACCACAGGCACAGATCTATAGACATGTCTCATGTCCCAAAAAGATGTACAAACCTGGTCACCTCTATACTTGAAACAAGTATGTATTGGAACCAGTAGTTCCAATGTGGGTGTCTCTGTGTCTTAGTTTAGGGCAAATTAGGAAGGAAAACTCTCCTCACTAACTGGTCCGGGAAAAGGAAAAAAAAAAAAATTCTTTGGAGAGAAGTGGAAAAAGCTGTTTATTTAACAGAAATTGAGTAATACTAAATAATAAAACTTCTTGCTGTTTGATGGGATGGCAAATCTAGGAAGAAAAAGTCCTTTTCATGTGGTGTAGCTCGGCTCGCTCAGGTTCTTATCAGTCCCTCCGGCGCTGGAAAGTGCCGAGGCCCAGGCCCCGGTGGGCCACAGGCGTGAGCTCCCGGGGTTTGGCTGGGTGTTCAGTCCAGAGCAGGCTTGCACAGATCCAAGAAAATTGGGGAAAAAAAACAACAAAGGTCCAGGGAACTCCTCTGCCTCAGCTAGCTAGAACTAACTAAAAGCCAGAGAGAAGCTCTGTCCCGCTGTCTGTCCGTGCTGCAGACACCACAGTCCAGGAGCGGGATGTGTGGGAGTGATGTTTTTCCTTAACACAAACTGCGCGCTTCTTCTTCCCCCTCTCTTGCTCTCAAAGCCGGTCTTAAAGGTGCAGAACTTAATATATAACATAAACCAGACGACTGGGGATACCAGTATCATAAAGTCACCCCAGGACACTCTGTCATGTTTGTTGAGCATCAAGTGAGCACTGGCAGTTGATGTCTTATTTATCTTATACTGATTGTATAGGGATCATATACATATGTGTACATATGTACAGTTTCTACACACAGAGATGTAAATCTGTCTATATATGAATAGACAGATGTATATAGATGTATATATATTCTAACTATTGAAGGAAATATCCATAAATACTAAGGACATTCTTTTAGTGATTGTTTATGGGCTATGATCTTTTATAAACCCTGTGTTACCTGGGTTATGCTTGCTCTATTTATCTATGATAACTTCATTTTATACATGAAAGGGTTGTGTAAGCAGCCTTTTCAGCCACCACCTGACTGGCAGCTTATGCAGAAATGATCACCTATGGTTACTCCTAAATCTGTCTCTGAATTGCTTCTTGCCAAGACACTGCATGTCTGTCTCTGGCATTGTGTAAGTTGCTATTTGGCTACCTGCCAGTGGATGTCACGGGACTGTGATCAGGCAAGTCAGGTTTGCATAACAATACCCTTGGTCCCTCTTTATACCCCTCAACTTACATGTCTCCCACAGACTTTATCAATGACAGGTTTATGTCATAGTCTAGGTCACCAATGAGCAAACAAATCGTGGCAAAAAGATCCCAGTCCTGTGGCATCACTGCTAAATGTGGTTTTGCTCATTGGTGACCTGCAATGATCAGTATTTTGAGGTCAATGGAAGAACGAGTTTTTAATCCACATAGTTAATTACGTGGCAGTTATATATTATTTGAGACTTTGAAACCAAATGCAGTGTTGTACTAATGCCTTGAAGGAATTAACATTGCATTATGATGGTTTTCTTTATTCAACAGACCTGGAAAAATAAAATAACAAAAGAAAAAACACCAGCCCAATTTCATTCCCTTTTTACTACCAGTTAGCAATGCTCTGAATTGAAATGTTAAGGACAATCTTCTTCCTCCACTTGGGTTCTCTTTCTCTTTTTAGCTTTGATCAGGACCTGCTGCTGGCCAAATCCTAGTTTCTACTGCAATACCTGATGAAAAATAACATCTTTAGGTAAAGAATGTGTTGGGAATATTTGGCTGGGGAAAACACAGCCCCAGAGGAGAAGTGGTGTCTGTGTGTTAGCTAGGTAAAGTCACAGGAGAAGCAGGGACCATCACCCTGGGGACAGCCCAGACCTGGCTGGTCATCCATCCCTGGACACTGTGCTGCTCCAGCCAGGACCTGACAACCCATGGTGGCTCAACAAACCTCTGGGAGAGGAGCCTGTGCAGGTTTAGAGCAGCTGAAATGCAAATGTGTGCTGTATTTAGGGATTACCTACAGTGCATCAGAGCAATGCACATCTCCCAGGGCCTGCCCTGGTTGCCTCCCTGGTCCCTCCAGCCCTGCTTAGTTGCTGGGAGTCAGGAGTGTTCATTTTCTGCAGAACTCAGACACCCACTGCAGCCTCCACAGGCAGTTCCCTGGGGCCTATGAGATCCTCATGGGGTATCAGAGAGCTCTGCCTGGGGTGGTGTTCACCTGTGCAGGACAAATACAAAGCAAAACTGAGTTGTGCAGGCCAAAGGAGTCTGTAGGGACTCAGCTCTGACAGTGCCAGATCCCTCTATCTGCATCTAAGAAAAGCCAGAGGGATGAACACTGCTTTGTGTATCCTGCTGAGCTTTCCTGTATAGCTTTCACTGGTGACCTGTCAGCTCCTAAAATCTTGGATGTAACTTACTGAAATACACTTTGCCTTTACTATCACACCTGTCCAAGTGGAGGTGGGAGGAAGGAAGTGAGCTGGAGCTCACTTGGAGCATGCTGCTCCCCTGGAGATGCCAGGGTGTAGTCAGCAGCATGGCCAAGCTTGTCCTGGGGCCTGCAGCAAGTCCTTTCCATCAGATGCTGCTCTCAGGAGGGGCCTCTCTGTCCCTGCAGCCCAGCAGCCCCTGGGGTGATTCCACTCACAGATCAGGTAAGTCCAAAATGTTGGTTCAGACTCCAAAAGGACAGCACACCTCTGGGTGATGGGCAGGTGTGGCAGAGCCCATGGCCCGTGGGAGATACTCTGTTCTCCTGCCTCATTCATTGGCACTTCCTTCCAGATGAGATCCTCTCCAGTGGGCTCAGTGTCAGCTTGGTGCTGGTAGGAAATGGGCAGCAGCACCTGGAAGGAAAAATAATTTCAAAACTGGAAGAATCAGGGATTCCCTGATCTCTTTCTCTGCTGGGTGAATAACACACCACACAGCCACAATGTTTGTAAGTGGACTCCATATTTTTAGCAACTGATCTATGAGATCATTTTTCTATTTCCAGTTGTTTGTGACTTGGGACTTTTCTGCTAGGAACATTGTGAGTGGGAAGGAGCACATACCCTCAGCTTCCAGCGAGGGCCTGAGCAGACCCTGTGTACCCAGTAAATGATATTCATCTTCTGAACACTTACCTCCCTGGAGCATCATCAGTCCGGGGCATCTGTTGCAGTTTGAGAAATGCCCTCTAGTGTTCTTCAAGATGCAGGAGAATAAAAGCACATACCAAGAAAAGTCCAGACAGTCTTCAGTGAGCTGACCAATATTTCCATATAAGCAAGCAGTGTGTCTGTAAGCCTGGATGGCATCTCCCATGACCCCTTCACAAGCAAACAGCATCTTGCTTGAAACAGGAAATACAATTCCTGCGTGTGCCTTTTGGCAGTGCGAGGGGTCTCACAGCACATTTCCATATCCTGCAGGTCCTGCACCATTCCCAAGCTCCACACAGTGCTGCCTACAGGCACCTGTGTCTGGCAGCTGGGCACCCTTGGCAGGCCTGGCCTTCCAAGGGGGCAGCTTGGCCATCTCCCCCTTGCCTGCCCCTCTCCTGCCTGCTCTGTGGCATCCCAGTGTGCCTTTACAGCATCTCTTATCTCCAAACACAGAGACCCTGACCCGAGGGCTGCTGTTCATTCATTGAATAAGGATGGAATAATTAATTGACTGAGAGATAAGCCACAGATTTAACTGTACATCAAGCCTTCAGGATTCCCTCAACACCGCCCATGCTGTGCTAAAACTGCGGATTCCTGCACTGGTGCCAGCATTTTAACATGTGTTAAACAGAGACAGCCTCTTGCCACCAGGGCCAGGCTTGAAGAGGTGATTTCCTGGGGTGAGAATGCAGGGCTGGTGTCCGCAGCTCCACACCCTCCTGCCTGGCCCCTCAGACACAGCCTGACCCCCTTGCTCCACCTTACAAATTTGTTCACATTGTGGAACAATGTAGCAGCCTGAGTTCTCTGCTACCTCCCCTTTCTTCCCTGCTGGCAATGTATGAACGTGCACCAGCCTCTCTCATGGGATAAATAATCTACCACTGCAACGAGCCTTATAAAAAGAAGCTTATTCTCCTTCCCCAGCAAACCTGCCCCACATCAGCCACCCTCCACCAGTCCCTGACACCTGGGTGCTGGCAGTGCCACCGTCCCCTCTGCTCCGTGTGTCCCCAGCCAGGCCACCACTCCCTGCAGGACACGGGGGCTTGGCTCACACCCCAGTCCTGCTGACCTTCAGACCTTGCCAGAGCAGCAGGGTTTCCAGCCAGGATGAAATTCTGGCTCTGGAAACCCCAGGGTAAACCTGGGGCCAGAAAAGCTAAATTTCACTTGAGCAGACCCCCGACTTCAAGCTAATTTTTGCACTTTTTGCATGTTGAGGGCTTTGGCAGGGCTTCCATGAGTGATGTCTGAACAACAAGCCAAAACCCTGCATGGAGGCACAGGACACTGCAGCTGCCCACAAGGAGCCTGGTGGCCACCTCTGGCTTCTGTGAGCCAGTGAGCAGCAGCTGTGTCAGCCTTGGGAGTCTGGTGTTTCCACAGCTTCAGCTTCACCAGCTCAGCCACAGAAGTTTTAAGCTGCTTTATTACATTTTCTGTAGCACTTATAAAAGCACAAAATGGCACTTTTAGTACAAAAAGGAGACCATTTATGTATTTTTATTTCCTTTTGGGTTAGAAGAGGAAAGTGAAAGAAAATATGAACTTGCTTTCTCCAAGAAAACAAACTGACCTTTGAGTGTTATAAAAGCCTTTATACAATACTTTGGCCAAAGAGAACTGGAATTTCTTCTGCAAAATATATTTTTCCTTAAAAAATGCCAATTTGCTAAAACTAGAACAGTTTGCAGAAAAGCTTGTTTTAAGTGAATCTGCCCTTTTGGTAGCTACTTAGAAAATTTTTGGACTGCTAAAATGCTGAATTTGTCGGCATAACTCCTCAAATATGAAGTTAATCTACAGGTGGAATTAAAAAAACATAAATTTAAAAAGTAGAAAAAATAAATACAATTTAAATAAAAATGAAGCAATTTTGCATTATTTAAATCCAAAATGTTTAAACTGACCTGTTCCAAAACACTTTGTGATCATCAGTTCACAACAGCTTTGAAATGTGGCTTTCTGGGGAGTGGAAAGTTCACTCCCTCCCAGTTAAAGCTACTCTGGAAAGCTTCAGGCAAGTGTCAGCCACACTGTGGGTTGAAGTTTCATGCCTGTGCTCTAGAGAAAACTGGGGAACCTTGTGCAATGGCATCTCTGCCCCCTATGATAGGTTTTCTTAAAAACGAGATTCACTTAATAAATTATGAAAAGAATTTAATATAAATAAAAGACAATTAGGAGACATAAGAAATAAAGCAAAGGGTTAAAACGGCCGGGTGCCTTGGCGCGCTGCCAAGAGCACACCTGGTATCTCAGGGATCTCCTTTTTATCCCATCCTTGCTGTGAGGGGTTAATGCATATTCAAGCATGTCCCCTCCCTGGTTCCGCCTTCTTGGATCATGCTTTTCACAGTTTTATTTTCTGCTGGTCAGCATATATTTTTTGCTGGTCATCATTATTCTTGCTGGTCAGCATTTTTCTGGAGTTTGGTTTCCTTTCTTTTTGCAAATGGTCAGGGCAGATAACAGTCCGGGGCCATCATCCTTCCCCTGAGGACAGATGGGTTTCATATCTTCCGCTGATAACAGTTTGGCCTCTATTGTTCTCTTGATAAGAGTTTGGGCCCCACTGTCCTTGCCCTCTGGGGTTTCCTTGCCTTGTACCTAGGAAATTCTTTTAAGCTTAAGACTTGTTAGCAAGAAAAAAGTACATACATAGCTAAAAAGTATTTAACATATAATATTCATCTGCGAAAGCCAATATCACAATACAAATTTATAACAGTTTTTATTTCAGCTTTCAGTACGGCACGTGTTCAAAGCCACAAATGAAGCATTTCTGACTCTCCCCCTCATCACCAAAGGCAGTGCAAAACATCTAATTAAAAAACCCATTAAGCTAAAGGCACACATTGGTCTTGCCAGCCAATACTAATACTAACTAATCTTAAAAAGCTTATTACTGTTTTGGTGCTGCTTTTTACACCCCTCCCACCCCCCCAAAAAAGTATTCTGGGCTGGAACTACTGTGAGGTATGTTTAGAGCAAGATAAAGGTCTAAGAAATGCATATATTATTGTCCAGGATACATACTGGGAATAACTGGCTGGCATGGAATACCAAAGGAAATAATTAAAAGTGGGAGTGTGAACTGTTTATTTTCCATTTTGGTGTTTTTTTGGTTTGTTTGGGTTTTTTTCCTTGCTTTCTGCACCAGAGAAAGCACAGAAAACCAACTACATTCATTCTAATTTTGAAGTAAAGTGAGGGTTTTAAGTTCACAAATAAAAATGGAAGCCTTTATCCTGCAATAATACTCTCCAGAACCTGCACTGGCAAGGTACAACTGCACTTCCTCTCTGGATGAAATGGTGCTGCTTCTGGCCTTAAGTCCCATGACACACCAAAGTCATCAAACTGAGGTTCTTTACAGAGATCTTTTATTGTGGCTTAGGGCCAAAAAGGCAACAATAATACTTACATTTGCACAGCGTGTTTCTTAATTCCTTGGGGCTGCAACCAAGCAGGTTGTGTGCAGCTGTGCCATCCTGCCTCTGCTCCCAAAGTACCACATCAGTGTGCTGGTTTCTGCTTGTTACAGAAGACAAGTGGCCTGTCTTTACTCCTCATCTTTTTGATAATGCCTCCTGATTCAAGTCCTCCTGAGAGCTGCTGCTGTTGAGTTTTATCATCCATCCCAGGGCTGAAACAACATAATACCAGGCAAGGTATAATCAGTGCATATCTGCCCTTGCTCAGGTCCTCAGATGCATTAGATGCATCCTCAGATGGACCAAGAGATGCATTATCTGAAACACAGTAGGCAAAGTTTTTCCTTCTCTTGGTTGATCATCCTGGCAGATTAGCATGAGGCTCTTCCATCTGGAATGAATGTCTGCTCTTCAAAAATCCACCCATTGCTTATTTTTTTTCCTTCTTGCTGCTTAGCCTAACTCTTTCCTGAATAGCCAGGAATAAAGTGACATTGTGTGTTTTTGAATTTCACAGAGCTTAACAGTCACAGAGATTAACAGTCAAAAAACAAAAGCGTTGAGACTAAATATTTCTAATTAATATAATTGAAAGAGAAAGAAGTCTGAAGGCATTTCTGCATCTGAAACAAGTGATTCAAGGGTCATAAAACATTCATTGCCATAAAAAATATAAATGTCTGGAGCTTTTGGAGTAAATCAAGTACAAGCTCAAAGATCATCAGTCAGGAACGCCTTTAATAAATGTTTAATTAATCAATCATTGGATTGTCCAATTCCTAGTTCCCTTCTAGACATTTTACCTGTCATATTAGTTTATCTGTGCACAGAGCTCACACCACAGCCCAGTGTCTTCCTCCTATTCCTGTCCAGCTTTTTGAACTCTTGTGTTGTTAGATGGAACTGGTTTCTTTTGAGGGCCATCTTTACTTTAACTATTTATTTTGTTTATTTATTTTGATGACCAAACTAGTATTAAAAATGCTGGTTTTACTCCAGCCCCAGGATAACAGCTTTGGGCAGAGCTGCTTTAAATTTCAGACCCAAGAAACCAGTACTGGGCTTGCTGAGGGTGCTCAGCTGCAGCTCATTGGCATGCTGTATCACACTTAACTTTGCCTCTTTACCGTAATGCTGCTTGCTTTTTTTGACATTTTGTCTCAACAGGACTACAGGGAAATTATTTATAACCTCTACAAATCATAAAAGAAATTAGGTGGAAACCCACATAGGAACACTCTAGTTAGGATCCAGAACTGCATCTTCCCAAAAGAGTGAGCTGACATCTCCTGGAGTGAAAGACTGAGTTTGGCCCCCTCAAAGGACAAGAAAATATGAGCATGTCCCCACCACTGCAGACAGATGGACACATATCCATCCTGCACCTCTTCAAAGGTGCAAAGCCTTCATGCCCAGTGTTGGGCTCACTCTCAGGCTGGTGCTGCTTCCTGGAGGCTGGGATCTGCTGGAGTAATCCCATGGACATGAGGGCACATTTATGTGTTTAGACATAAGGGTGACAACTGAATGCCTTCACGGCTGTGCTCAGCAGCGTGTTGGAGCGAGGCTGCTGGTCAAACTTGTCACTTTGTGATGGGAGTGTGAGCTTTGGGAGAAGCCAACATCAGTCAATCTCAGCATTTTCAGCACCTGTTACATGAAGAGCCATCTGATTCTGTGAGCACCTTCCCCACTCCCATTATGGTCCAAGCAAGTTTCTTCTTAGCTGCCTCTGCACCCCTGTGCTGGGGCACTTGTTGGGAGAGGTGGGGATAGTGTCTCCATCCCTCTGTGTTCCCAGGCTGAGGAGCTGCTCCCCAACTGGCAGGGACACTGCCACCCCCATCCTCACCTTGGGGTTCCCTGAAGAGAACATGTCAGCACCAATGACTGCACAGCAAGTCCACAGGACAGCCCCTGAGTCACACATGTCACCATGCCATTTGTCACCACTGCTTCAGTGACTGCTGGCCTCTCACTGGTTGTATTTTTTTCTAATGAGAGTAGATGGACTTTAAAACCAGAGGAGTGATTTCAGGCAGGGGAAGGTCTATGCATGGCTCAGTCTTGCTGAGCACCTTCATGCACTAAGGCTAAGCTGAATTTTCTGGTTGTGGGTGAGAAATGTGTGGATGTGCCTCTGCTCCAGGAGACACACATCTTCCCACCCAGGCAGCCCCTGGCTGCTGTGACCTACCCTGGCTGTATGAGGGTACAAACAAATTTTCCATGACTTACCTGAGGGGTGGGATGCATCCCTGTGTTAGGCACAGTCACAGGGAGGGATTTCACAAGGTAATCAGGGCTGGCAGGGAACTACCAGGACATGTACCACTGGAAAACAAGCCAGCACATCTTGGCCACTGAGCATCGGTCTGGTGAGGCCATTGTGGCTTGTATGGGCTTCATGTGTGGGTACAGGTATGGCTGGGAGAGGTTCAAACAAAGGAGAAAAAGACATCATGTAGACAAAGAGGAACAAATATGATTTTATTTTCAAGGAAAAACTACTTTTAAAAGAACCCTGGAGGAGTTGGGGTGCTGCTGCTCCGCCATCGTTGGCTTCCGTGAGCAAGGCAGGGACCTGGAAAGCAGCTGGCAAACAGACCTGGGGAGTGTGAGTCCAAGGCACATGGCAACCACAGCTGGCACTGTCTCAACACCAAGGCTTTGTTCTCCTGGGACTGAAAACCCTTAGGGTGGATGACTCTGGTTTCATATAAATCACTGTAAATCAGACAAAGAGTGACATTAGTGCCATCTGTACCTCATTGCTCAGTCTCTCATATGCCATTTCACAAGGATTCCCTAACTTCTTGTAGGTCTCCTTTTCCACACATTTTCAAGAAAGTGAATTAACCTGAGCCTGTTAATGTGTAACTGAAGTTGAAATATTTGCTGGTGAAACACAGAGCTCAGGTTGATAATGACAACTGGAAATGGAGCTAGAGCCAAATGCAGCATCTGGAAACAGAACATCTGGGTATGCACATGAGGCTGAGTTGGTTTGGTGGGGAGCACTGATTTACCTCTACAGTCAATTGCTGCCACACAACTTCTCAAATACTCCCTGCTCCCACTTTTGTTCCAAAGCTAAAAACCACCAGCAGAGCCAGGGAAAGGATAGATGAAATAACAGCTCTTTTTGTCTTTTCTGTTCTTAGCAATATGGGAAGAGCAAATTGTGAGGGGAAAAAAGAAGAAACAAATACATATCTGCCAAGATGAGGTTTGTCCTTTCGGCCAGTGGGCTGAGCAGAGCTCATAACATCTTTTTCAGAGGAATCATGACTGCAGTGAAAATTAGAACACTGGTGTCAGGAAATTCAAAGCTCTCCCACATGAAATGACCAGAGGAGACATTCTAGTCACTGAAGACTATTAGCCTCTTTCCCAAAGGCAACACAGGATTTAAAAACACAAGCAGATTTTCTCAAGTGACAGGACTATATAAATCTCTGTCTCAAGGGCAATAGATTTGAAAGCACCTCAAGTGCAATTGGAAAATCTTTCATTGTTTTTCACTGGGTACAACCAAACAGAATTAAATCTCTATTTTTTTCCTTACTTGGGGCTGTGCATCTTGTAGATAAAGGAAGATAAATGCACAACCATCCACCTCTGGCAGCTTGTGTGGTTGATACTCTATGCACAGGGGCTGTAGAAAACCAACTTCCAGATTGAGGCAACGACTCATCTGTACTGAAATCAGGCCCCTTTCTTTCAGCTAGGGAAGATCCAATATCAACATTGCTGTTATAGCAGCTGCACAGGGAAATAAGTGATTTCCTGTCTGAGCATGTTCCATCACTCAGCATTTTATTTTTGTGCTAAACCAAAGCCAGGCATGCCACCCCACCCTGTGCTGGGGCACTCTTCCGCATCCCCTGACACAGGAAAGGCATTGGGAAAACATCAGTGGGGTAAAACCTGACACAAAATGCCCACTCATACTTGTGCCAAAATGCCTTCTTGCAGCCAATAATTTTTTTTTAACTTGGAGTAGCCAAAGACTATTCTCTCAGCATATACCACTTTCTCCCAGAGATGTCAACCTGGTCCTGGTTTTGGCTGGGATAGAGTTATTTTTTTTTTTCTTAGTAGCTGGTACAGTGCTGTGTTTGGGATTTAGTATGAGAATAACATTGATAACACACTGATGGTTCAGTTGTTGCTCAGTGTGCTGACCTCTAAGTCAAGGACTTTTCAATGTCTCTTGCTCTGCAGGGAGCAGGTGCACAAGAATCCAGGAGGAGCATGGCCAGGGCAGCTGACCCGAGCTGGACAAAGGGATATTCCACACCATAGAATGTCATACCCTGTCTATAAACTGGGGGGAGTTGGCTGGGAGGGGCCAGTCACTGTCCAGGGACTGGCTGGGCATCGGTCAGTGGGTGGTGAGGACTGTATTGGGCATCACATGAATTTTTCTTCCTTGGATTTTATTCCTTTCACTCTACATCTCTTTTCCATTACAGTTGGTGCTGCTAATATTATTACATTTTACTTTATTTCAATTATTAAACTGCTCTTAACTCACAGGCTCTACTGTTTTCAGATTCCCTTCATCCTGATGAAAGAGTGGGAGGTGAGTAAGTGGCCATGTGGGGCTTAATTGCTGCCTGAGGTTAAACCATGACAACTTGGCACAACTTCCAGTCTGAACTTGCTCCAGAACCCAGGAGATAATGAAACTTTCTGTCTGGCTGTGGTGTAAATAATGGAGGGAAAAACCACAGAATAATTCTTATAATAAGACAAAAGGGTTAACCAGCACCCTCTTGGGTGCAGCGCCTCTGATGTCCATGAGAGGGCTATGGGCAAGCGCATTTGGGTGTTTCACACTAATGCAGAAATGCAGAAAAACGCGCTGCCAGCTGCTTGCAAAATCCACGGGCAGCCCCTGCTCCCGCAGAAGCTTTTGCACAATCTCTGCTCACACTGAAGTGCCCTTGCACGGGCTGGAGCAGGGGCAGCAGCTGGGTGCAGTGAGACCTGCCCTGCCCAAAGCAGAAATTCATTTAATGATATTTAATGTCTCGAGGGGTTCTGCTCCCACCCTGGCTCCCCACAGGCTTCTGGACAGTTTTTTGCGTTGTCAGAGTGTTGGAGACAAGCGCCAAGGATTGATTTTCTTAATATAGCAATTGAAATAAACCTTATTTTTATCACACACAGCTGAAAGATTTTGTGAGATCCAAAATAATGTATTTTGCGTCTGATCAGGTTTGAATTTATTAAATAAGGCATATTTCAGAATAAAATGTTCTTCCACAATGGAAAAACTAGAGCGTTTGAACTGAAAACATGTGAAAGTGGAAGCTTGTCTCTAAATAAAAATATTTAATACCATTTTCTTCTCTGCATATATCATACCATTATCTTAATCAAAAATATGCTTTCCAAATTAAATATAGTTTTTAGTCAACACCAGAGAGGTTTTGGGCAAGTGATCTATAAGAAGGGAGAAGGAAAAAAAAAAAAAAAAAAGAAAAAGAAAAAAAGGAAAACACAAACCCCAAAATCTTTTCTAGATCTGAGATTTTGTTTCCATTTGCTTTTGCAGTCACCAAGAGAGCTGTTGGCTCTTCTGAGTGCACCTTGAGGGAAATTCAACCCAGTCCCGAGGTCAACATGAATGTCAGCATTACCTAGATGGACAGGTCCTGCTTGAGAGGTGCATGACCTATGGACTTTGCAGGTTAATTGCAAAGGGCTGAATGTGCCCTTTAGAATGCCCCTTCATCTCATCTGAGACTTTGTACATTATCTTTGGGACATTAAGCACAGCAGGATGAGTCCTCCAGGGAAATTTTGCCGCATTGCCAGCATTCTGATGGCTGGTCCCTTGAAACACGATGTACTTCTATCTCCAGCTTCTGGAGTCATATGATTGTGTGAGGATCTCAGCTTTCATGACAATGAAAAGTAGGTTTTAGTCATTGATACTGTAGAGAAAAGCTGAAAAATGTGACCTCCAAAAGGTTACAGATCAAAAAACCAGTGAAAAGAATCTCAGCTATATATCATGTGCCTGAATTTTAAATGCATGGTTTAAAAACAGCATCATTTTGAGGACCAACTGTTAAATTTTGAATACTTGGAATTTTTGTGAAGAGAGGAAAAAATTGCCTCTTGCTTTTTTTCTTCTTCTCTCCTTGTGCTTCTTCCCTTCTTTCTAAGGCTCCATCCTGTTGCTTATGGTCCTGATTGTTCTCGGTCTGGAGCTGCCAGTGGACACCAGTCAGAAGGAGTGTGAGTACTGGGAATTTTCCAGGTTTACAAAGCGTTTTCCTCGCATCTGCCAAAGCCAACGGCGGCCGTCGCTGAACACGTGCCACTGGAAAATCACAGGCAGGCTGGCTGCCAGGGATGCAGAGCTCTTTGGACCGGGGCACGTCAGGGTGTTGTGAGTGTGAGAGGACACGGAGCGGTGCCTGGGCCGCCTGGCAGAGCGAGCCGGGTGCGAGGATGGTCCCCCAGCCTCGGAAGAGCGCTCTGACTCGGGAGGAAACAGTTCAAGTGGGAGCAATGTGCTTGCTCCACATGGAATAAACAATCTCAGCAAATGGCTTCAATCACAGCTCAGCAAGGACTTCTCCATCACCCCTTGAATCTTGTGCCAAGCCATTAAACCCTCTCACCTGGCAATGGACGTTTGCAAAAAGAGGCTAAAAAGGAAGCTCCTGAGTAATTATGTACTGTGAGTGAAAGAAGAATGTCACCAGGGTGGTGTGGGGCATTTTAGATTTATATTACCCGTATATGTGTGTGTATATATATATATATATATATATATATATATATATAATTCAGAATGTCACCAGTGGGGAATTTTAAATTTATATTGCCCATGTATGTCAATACCCTCTGGCAGTGCTCAAAACTGGGGGAAAGATATCTAAAAATATGGAAGCTTTTGTCCCAGCATTAAATGACACATGACACACAGGATTTGGTCAGGGAGTCCATTTGCTATTCCATTTGTTGTTTTTAATTTATAGCAAGTTAATGAAAAAAAATCAAATGTATCTTACAAAAGGTTTTGTCAAAACTTCAGGGCCTAAATTCTGCCTTCCATTAACAATATGCATTTTAATCAGGTGCTTGAAATTCATATCTTATTGTAGATTATGTGCACACACATTACGAGCCAAGCCTATATATACTTGTTTGAGGAAGATCCCAAAAATCCCAGACCGTCAGTTTTGGATATTAACAGGAAAGCGTGGAGAAGGTAGAAATTTTAGGCACTCTGTACAGCCAAAAATTTGGTGCATGCTCAGTGCAGAAGGGATGAAGGGAGGAAACACAAGTGGATTTGTGGCTTTGCAGAACCAGCCAGGCTGGGGCAGCCTCGCAGTTTGCTGCCTGTGCCCCTCAGAGGTTGTTGCAGCTTTCTGTACCGAAATGCTGCCTGGGGCTGACAGGCTACCAGCAGGACCGATTAAACCAGCTACTGGAAAAATCCCCGGGAAGCTTGTCAAAACACAGCGTTTCCAGCGCTGAAACACGAGCTGTGTTAGTGCCTAGAGCCGACTCCTGGGCTGGTTTGGAGTTTCCCGGTGCCAGGCAGAGGCGGGACAGCGAGGCGGCAGCAGCCGGGTGCCTCCCGCAGCTCCGGGCGCAGAGGAGGCACATCCCGCAGCTGGGCACCGCTGACAGACACCTGTTTGCTGAAAGACACATTGCAGTGGCAGCAGCGTGCATTAATGACCCCAGAGTAACCACATAATCCAGAAATGTAGATCTTCCTCCTAAGCTTTCTGTTCTTCAGAATTTTCTCTGAGTAAAGGGCTGATTTACGAGTATGATGAGTGGCTCATGAAATGGCTTGTACAGCAGGATGCTTACAATAAAACGGATTTAGAGCATAGAAGGCAGCATTATAATTATTCCCCTGCCTGGCTGGCTTCTTGCCAGCCTCCTGCTGCCTTCTATCTCCCATCACCCGAGGCTGGAAAAACTCCCCCAGGATTGATTAACATGAGAGAGACCTGTGAAAAATGGAGGCGGTGTGAAGGAGGGAGGTGATGGCTGAAGGGAGGAACCAGGTCTGCAAGCACTGACACAAGTAGTTAAGTGCCTGGAGAGGTGGGAGAGTGAGGAGAGTCTCTGCAAGAGAGAATGAGAAGGAAATCCTGGAAAATGTCTCTCTATGGATATTCCAGCCCTCCCACAAAAATGCTGCTTTGACACGAGAAAAGTTCGTGAGTGGCAAGGGGAGCCACCTGCCCTCGAGTGCTGTCAGTCAGAAAACTGCTGAGGCACTCCAGGGCAGGAACTGGACACGTAGGCATGCTCCCACATAATTCCCAGGCACATTTCAGGGATTTCATGTCACACATTTCAGGAGTGACAGTGGTCCAGGGATGGTTACAACCAGGACACGGAGCCACCACGGTTTGGAGGCTGAGGCTTAGGAGCAGAAAGTCACATAACACCATGTCAGCTGGCTCAGAGCTCAGGAAGGCCCCTGGCCACATCTCAGTTACTGCAGCTGAAACATCTTAGGAAATGAAGGTTTTCTGCTGCATTTTATACTACATTTTACTCTGCATTCATATTGCCACATGCTGCATTAATAAGGCCTAGAAAGTTAAGAGAACTTTTAAAAAAATTATACTGAGAAAGTCTTAAAGCAGATCTTATACATGATTTCTAAATTCTTTCTCTGAGGCCCAGCTTTTTACAGCACAAGTACTTGAAAATCTGGACTTGTCAGGTCACATGAAGGAGATGTTTTCTTTTGTTTTCCCTGTAATAATTTGCCAACTTTGCAATATCTTCTTTCTCAAATGGTATCCTCTTTTGCTCAATTTTCCTGCCAGAAGTCATGCTCCTGTTGAAGCCTGCAGTGTGACAGGCAGGTACCAGTAGTGGCCCAATTTATTCCCTGACTCCAAGCAGCAAGAAAAGGGCAGGATCACTGTGTGCCTGCTTGATTTGCTTCTGCTAAATGTCAGGTGTTGAGGCAGTCTTGAGGAAAGATGTTAAACATGCAGCTGCCAAATTGCAGTGCAAGAGTACAGTTTGCTTTTTCTATGTGAAGATGATCTTGGCCAAACTCTTGGCTTGCACCAAAAGAGAGCTCACCCTTGCATTTGAAGGACTATGCACTTTTGGACTAAGGATTTATGAAGTGAGTAGCATTTGCATTTAATGACTTTAAGAGAGGCTTTTTCATTTCTATAGGCTGCTTGAGACTTGTTTAGTTTGTGTTTCATTTTCTGGAGAATTTAGTCCAGTCAGATAATAACTGAATGAACTACAAAGCAATGTTTTAATTTCTTACATCCTCTGTTTTAGTTTTCACTTTACTTCTCATAGCTTTTTGCATTTTATTTAACCTGTATGCATTTTTTGCAATTTATGATCTAAAATATGTGATCTCACTGTGATTGAAAATATGTGATTTCACTGCTTTCAGTTTCTTAACAGACTCTGTAACAATGTCTATTGTGTCTCATTTGGCAGACAAATATTACCTGTTTGACCATCGGCATTCATGTGTAGTTATTCCACCCAACTCCACAGACTTCCTTTCTCACCATTTAGAACAAGAAATACTTGTACTGTTAAATAGATTAATTTTAATTTTGTGGCCTGATGTCCATGACATGGATTTCAGTTATAAACCTGTCATTTGCCAGGGCTCGTTATCCACTGATTGCATAAACTATTGTTACCAGGATAAATTTCAAATTCATCTGAAAATCACAATTAATCTTTTACCAGCTCTACAAATAAGGTCAGCCAATCTCTCCTGTCCCTAAGTTCATAAGTTTGCTGCCAGGCTATCTTAGTTTTAGCTGCCTTGATTTGTGTTATAATCAGAAATATCTCATTTCAGATTAAAATTACAACACTAACTCAAGTGTGTTGGCAAGCCTTTTAAAGACTCACATATTTTAAATATGTGCATAGATGATAAAGTAGCAAGATCTGAAATAATTACTATTTATATCCTTCCATTGTTTTCTACAAAAACAGTACTTTGGACTTAGATATTGTTTTCAAAATGATTAAGCTGACTCCTAGAATGTTTTTCCTAAAATGTTTTTGTTTTTTCAAGTCCAATAATGCTTCACGACTGTTTCCATCTGGTAGTAATAGTCCTGTTTATTCTGGAACATCTTGGTTTATATTATGCCTCTGTGCAAGAAAATCTATTGAAATCATGCAAAACACCAATCTCTCTGCCAAAGTCAGTAAAATTACTACTTGTTGAAGAAAACAGTAAACAACAGAACTTCATAATGATGTCATTAGCACGTACTTTGTCAACAGTTGTGAAATCTGGAACCTTCAAGAAATATAAAGAAGGAAAAAAAGTAATGCATTCAGTTCAGTTGCATAATTAATTATACATAAACTTCTAATGAGATTTGGTTAAAAATGCAAACAATTTTATAGCAACATTAGCTGCACAGCAGCATAGCAGCAGCGCTCAGCAAGTAGAGTGGATGCTGTTTTATCCATCCATCAAATAAATGGGCACATTTTAAAGCTTCTTTAGTGCTGAGATTCAGTGTGCTACAGCAATCCCTGAACTGATCTTGAATCCAGTTCAGGAGTCCAATTTGATACATTTGGGAGCTCCAAAGGTTCTGTCCTGCCCTGCATTTTCTGCTGGGAGCAGAATTCTACTCTTTGTGTTCAGATGTTCCTGGGAGGTTCCCTCAAAATAACCTCCTGCTTTGCACATGCACAAGATTTTTTTGCATCCATTTGGTACCAAAAAACCCCCAAAACTATTTATGGGTTTATTTTGTGTCCTGATCAGTTCAGATGTGTGACAGTATAACCTGCAGAAAAGAGTGCAGCCATGGGCAGAGCATGTTTATTTAGCTGTCAGTGCCAACCAAGCAACACATAAAACACCACAAAACCCAGGGGGAGGCTGAAGCATGAGCGACAGATATTGCCTAAAGTGGCACGATACAATCAAAACTTAATTTACTAGATTAGTTCTCAGAGATTACTGTCAAGAAATTAAGAGAAGGAAAAGGGGAAGGGCTTTCCCGATATCTAGATTCACTGAAAAGTAAATTAATAGTAGCACTAAAGAGTTGTTCTTTCTGTAAGGCACAGATCACGTGCAGCACTAAGTACAGTGAGACCAATGTATATTTACAGATGGTACTGATGATCCACACCAAACTTAAGTGGTCTGGCAGCAGCAAAGAATGCTTTCTACCCCCTTTCCTCCGTGTGGAAATCAGCATCCCTGTCATTCTTAACGGCTTCCCTTCGTCCAGATGGTTTCAGAGATGACAAACATAAACTGGTAATAATTTATTAAATCAATTAAGTCCTCACTCTGAAAATGGGCCCTTTCCATGTGTGCACTGTCTCAAGGCGCCACTAGATGGTAGGACAGGACTCCACACAGCCCTGCAGCCGCCCCGCCTGCCCAGACAAACCCCTCCAAAAAGCAGCCGAATCAATCCTGCCTGAAGATTCATACCTCTACAGTACAACTTAGAATTTTTATTCCAGCTGCATACATCGTACTCTTTGTCCTTTGTAGCTAACTGATATCTTCTAGAGCTCTGTCTTCAGCAGCGGAGAGCAAGGCACACACCAGATTTAGCACAGGGGAGGTCCCGTGGTACCCAGCTAACACCTATAAACTATGAAATTAATAAGTTAATCAGTGATAAACTATGGAAATTAAGCCACAGGATTTATCTGTAAACTGTGATCCCGTGTGTAAATCGCACTGGCTGAGAGGCAAGAGCAGCTACAAGAAACTTCTGCTTGGAATCATCCTCCAGATGAGGCGCTGCCCCTCCGGGCAGGGCTCTGTTCCCTCTCGCTCTTGGGAAACGTGCACAGAAATGTGGGGGGTGGGGGACACCACCACCCGCTCTTCAGTGGCTTCCACAGGTATCGAGGAGAATAATGAGAAATTTTTCACCTGTAGTGGTAGAAAATTTAAATTCAAGGCAGCAAGGATGTCAATAATAGTTCAGAAATAACTAAGCTGCTATGAGTAAATGAAAAAGAGGCAGTGCAAAATGACTAGATTTTGGTTTCAGATTTTTTTTTTTAATGAAACAATATCTTGTAAAATCTAACTTGTATTAGTCACAGAACTTAAAGCCTGCTTGGATATGAAAGATGACTGGTACATCCGGTGAAATACATCTCAAGGACTTTCAGCAAAGATCAAACACATTAAACAGTGATTTCCAAAGTCTCGGAGAAAAGGCAGAGGTGTGCTACAGAAGTCAGAGGAAAGGAACAATCTAACTTAACGTTTTTATTAGAGAGCCAATAGAAATGAACTGAATAATAAATATACTTACAGGTCTAAAGAGGAAAGATTTAAAGCATCAGAGTGCACAAGCAAATAGAATGATGCAGATATTTGAAAACATACAGACAACTAACAAAATGCAGATCTCTACACGACAAGGAACTATCTGCAGACAGTTAGTGCCAAGTAAGCTTTATTTACTACGGGAGAAAGAAAAGCACTTTCTTCACCTGGTGTTTCCAGCCCTGCTGAATAGACAGTGCTGTGGACAGTCCTGGGCAATGGTTCCCCCCTAGCAGGTGAGTATTAACTTAATCATCCACTCTTGCTTTATCTGTAAACACAGAGCTCAGGACTTCCCTGAATTAATCCTTGTTTGGACTGTGTAGGGGATTGGATGGGCAAAGAACACCATGAACCTTCAAGAGATTTTAACACTGCTATCACAAACAACAATACTGCAAATATTCCAAACTCCCTATAAAGCAACTTCCAGTATTTGTCTTCTGCTGGAAGATATTTTCAGAATCTCACACTTTATGTTCAATATAAATCGTATTCTTTGATTATATGCAGGATCCTATTGGTAAAACTGTCTCTTAGTATAAATCTCTGCTTTCCCTGCATCTACTCTCTTGTGCAGCTCAAGCCAGCAGTAATACCTGTTAGTATTTTCTTCACTTTGCTAAGCCACCAAAGTTCTTTAGAAAATGAGCTCTCTGTGACTCTTAATTATCTGGGTAGTTTGTATTAATCTTCCACAGGCATCAGTAAATGAGACTGCTGCACAATGTTTCAGGGGAAGCCTCCTCTCTCCTCACTCTGGGACACAAGCCCTTTGCTGTCTCTGTTACACACACATCTCTGGGACAGCCAGGAATCCCACTGGTCTCTCCCACAGCTTTGTCACATACCATGAGACCAGATATATAGATGCCACAGGTTTTGTCCTTTTTTTAACCTCCAAAGGATGGGACTCAGTGTACTGAGAAATAAGTCTTTTTCACTGGTAGTATTGATTTTCAGTTCAGTCAGGTACAGTATCTGATTTCTAATTAAATCAGTGATTACACGAATTTTACATCCTTCCAGAGTCATCAAATACCAGGCCAAATACTTCACAGAACCTGAAACTATGTTACAGTGTCAAATATTATCAGACCAGTCTTTTGATCAGCTTGAGCATCAGCTAATCGGCCAAAACTGACTCCCAAGTGAGCGTGCAGCTTGACATTAACTGTATTGTTCTAATTTAATTCTCCATCAAGAGGGTTCTGCATCAGTCACCCTATCTCTTTTCTTAGGATCAGGGATAAATGGATAGGCCTACACTGTCATAGCAGTCAGACATCTGGATCTCAGTTTCAGAAATGACTGCCAATCATTGTCCACATTAAAAGAACTCCTTTATCAGTCCTGTCCAAACTGGGGTTGCTGGGTATTGACAACTGATATAGAAGCTTTAGCAGATGTGCCTCAGCACTCCCCTGAGCCCTGCTGGAGTGGAAAGGATTTATTACATGATTAGCATATTAATACTGTCCTGCTTTTTCCCAAATACAGAATGCAATACTGCCTTTTTCCCTCTTGTTCTCGTTTGGATTTTTTTTTGAGGGGGGAAGTTTGTTTGGTTTTTGTTTTTTTACTGAACTTTTTCAGTGAACCTTACAAATATAGAGTCTTTCTGCTTAAACCTTTCCTTGCAGATACTTGATCCAGAATTGGTTTCAGATTATAAAAATAATCATTTGGAAGGACCACTTGTATTTAAAATAGACTTGTATTTAAAATGTCTGGTATCACTTTGGAATGAAATCCACAAGGAGAAATGTTCCAAAATACTTTTAAAGTCAGGGGAAAGATAAGTTATATGAAGTGAAAAATTAAGAGCTTTTTCCAATTTTGAATTAACAAGCCCACAGCTAGAACACTGTATATAGTTCAGAGTACATTCATACTGGACATCTGACATCTAAGAAGGCTTGAGGAAGAAAAAGCATAGAAATCAGGACTGAGAGCCTTTTTGAATAATGTTTTAAATAATTAAATGGTTTTAATTAACTGACAAGTGGAAAAACAGAGTAACCAAACCAATGTCTGTATGTATTTTTAGGGAGATACATTGCTTATAGCATTTAAGTAGGATATGCAGAAGAATGAAGACAAAAAATTGCAGAGGAATATTGGATGAGAAGACAAAGAGTTACTTGGTTCATTTAGGCTGAACTGAGATTGTATATGCCACTTATATATGGAACAGATTTTCTTTGGCATGGAGGATGTCAAGAAGATGAGCAAACAGACATTTCACCTTGGTCTGTCCCTGGTTTTATACTCCTATTTTACCCCTGTAAAGGCACTGGCTATCCAGGCAGCAAAGCTGACCAAGGTGGCTTGACCCTTCAGCACTGCTTGTCTGGACCATGGTGTGTTTTCTGGGAGATTTATGTATTTAACAAAGCAGTGAAAGAAAGGAAAGAGCCATCCTTTTTGCAGCTTTAACTTGGACTCCCTCCAGGATCTGTAGCAGCAGGCAGATGTCAGCACCTCTCTTGGTCATTGCACAGAAAGCTGGGGTCAAAAATTCTGCTTGAATTGTGTGAGAATGGCAGACCCTGCAGCCATCCAGGCAGTTTGCAGCAGTGCAGCCCCAGGCCAGCTGAACACTGGCTTTGTTACCATTCTCACAGGTAGTCCCCAGCCTGGAAGCTTCCTCCTGTATTCCCACCCTTGGCTGGCCTCCCATGACTTATTCACAGCAAGAACCTCTGTTACAGAGCAAACTCAGTCAAGCCCCCAGTCTCCACAGCCCTGAGCAGTCCTTCCTTACCTGTGGGTATCAGGTCCATGGAGCACCTCAGCATGTCAGCCCCAGGACTGGAGAGCTGCAACTCCTCAGCAGTTCCACCTGAGCCAAGGGAGAGCTGATCCCGGCCGCGCTGGGACAGACACCCTCAGCGCACCACTACCACAGCTGAGTACACATCTGCTGCCCTGTGGAAGCTGCTGGACCCTTTTGGCACAAGCTGCTGCACCTTCTAACTACACCCAGGAGCTGGATGCAAAGCCAGTTCTTCCATTGGCATCTCCTCAGCACCTTCTTCAGGGCTGTCTGGCAGCAATAATGGCTCTCAGCTGGGAGCCAGGACCTTTGCCCAGGATCTGCCTGCAGATCTTGCTATAAGCTGCCAGATCAGGTGGATCCTGCTAGAAGCAGCCACAGTCTCCCATAGCCATCCCTTCCCAAGAGCAGCACCAGACACCCTGATGTTCCTCAAAGGCTCCCAGCAACCCCCAGGAAGCTCCTAAAGGATCTTTAATCAGAGCCAGGAAACTGGCAGTAAGTGCTGTGCCCGTGGCCACCTTGGCTATCCATGGTCTCTGGGCAGGGAAGAGGGAAGAGGGCAGCCCCTCTGACAGCCCTCAAACCTTCTTCAGCATGAGTTTCAGCTCTTCACTTCTACTGATGATTAACATACCAGCAACAAAGTGCAGTCACAGAAAACAATCAAAGCTTAAACAGTCAAAGGTAGTGGATGAGATTTTGACAAGCACATGGATTGTCAGGTGCCTGTGCCTTGTTTGCCATCAAATCATCAAGCTCAAGGTACAGCACATGTAACTGTCCAAAGTGTCCTGGATGGGGAGAGAGGAGGAAGTCACTGCTGCCTCATTGCACGAAATAGCCAGTGCTGTTCCCACTGCCTCATTTTCCCAGCACCCAGACAGGGCCTGGGGCTGAAGAGCCTCAGCTGAGTGTCCGTGGGTGGGTCCATCCCCCAGGTGAGGGGGTGTGGCAAGGGGTGCCCCTATAGGGAGGTGCCGGGGATGCTGCAGTAGTTGGCTGGTGTTGGTTCTGGCTCCTGCTGGCTGCCTTGGTCTCTCCCATGATGTTGGGCTTGAGGATGGACTTCAGCATGCTCCTGGAGCCTCTGGGCTTTGTTAAGGTCCTTGAATGGGTGAGTGGAGCTGGGGAAAGCTGTTTCCTCTGCTGGCCCAGGCCTGGCTTTGCTCTTGTGCCTGGGTTGGGTACCCCTGGGGAGGTGTGAGCCCCTGGGCTGACAGACCCTGCCCCAGGCTGTGGGTGCTGGGTGTCCAGCTCTGGGCTGCTCCTCTGCCACACCCTTGGGCTGCAGATACATAAACCTGATGTGTCAGCTACAAGTGTGTTATGGCAGCTTGTGCTGTTCTGATGATTGGGGGTTTAGGGTCTGGGTAGTGAAAAAAGGGAAAAGAAGAGCTGCTTAGAGAGTCAAGTTGATGTGTGATACTCTGAGCAGGTACTTTCTAATTATTTGAACATATAGCTGTAGGTATGCAAGACTTGTAAAAATACTATGCTGGCTATTTGCATACAAAAAACCCAACAAAATACAAACCCCAAAAACATTTCAATGTGCAACTGAAAAAATAAATGAGAAGCACTTTTAAATGGGCTTTGGTTAGCAGTGTTACTTATGCTTTTGGATTTTAGAAACTCAGCACTTTCTTCTCGACACCACTTCATACTTCAACTTTACTAATTTTGTTGCTATTTCAGCTGAATGTTGAGTTTCCTTCCTTTGAGCTCTAGTGGTGTGCACTAAAGTGTCTGTGTATCAATTCTCACAGGTTCTTGCCATCTTTGCTTTTACCACATGTGGAGGCTTTCAAGGTGAAACTGCTCTTTTAGTTTCCTGTGAAGGTGTGGTAAACAAAACAATTACAGCTTCTTTTACTTACCCATTTAGGTGAGCATTAACTGTTCAGTTATTACTTGATAATTATTTCTTACTCCCCTTTTCCCTGTCTGTCTCCTTATGAACATTGCTGTATAAATGAAGATGTGAATCTTCTGGCTTGGCCTGTAGCAGCAATATATAAATATTAAGTTATAATTGTTCAAAGAACAGTAGTTGTTGGTACTCTATAATTAGGTAGAAATGGCAATAGGTTGTATTATGCTTTGTATGACTCTGCCTTTAGCCTCTAGTCTAGCAGTGCATATATGCTATAGAAATTAATTAGTAGGCAAAACAACATAATTTTAACAGCCTAATTCTTTATCAATTTGGAGCTGCTTTGTAGGCCCAGATACTATTATTTTGAATGTGCCATTATCATATTTTTGTTCAAAGACTGAATGGAAAATTCTTCTCAGTTTATTCCAGCATTTTCTTGGTGAGGGTGTTGGGCACAAAAAACATAAATACTTCAGTGTCATTGTAGTGCTCTTGTAGAGATGAGCTCTTTTCCTGGAGCAGGAGGAAGGAGGCTTCCCCTGTGTCAGCTGCACAACTACAATGAGTGCAGGGTTGGTGTTCCATTTGTGTTCAATAAACATAATAACATAAATAAGTATAGAAATTGATCCAGTGGACAGCCAGTAAAAGCCACTACAACATATAGAATTTGGTCACAAAACCCCGCATTGTAACAGCATTTGGAGGGGAGAGTGAGGCTCTGGAATAATTCTATGCTGGAAACAGAGTGGTCAATGCTAGTCACACAGCTTTGTTTTATCCAGCTTCAGTGCTTGTGGTTTTTGTAGCTATAATGCCTTTTAAGTCCTCATCACCCTTTTTAACTGCCAGTCTCTCAAGTAATGTTAAGTCTGCTTCCAAATTAGGAATTTTTTTGTTCAACTGTGCAAAAAATAAAATTAGGGTTCTTATCCTGAAGATACTATTGTTTATCTTAGTGTAGAATGGGGCACAATATTCAGATAGCTTGGCAAACCCTGGTGTTACATATATGTATATAAATAATCAATTATGTATCTTTCAGAGTAAACTTATACAATCAGAATGCTGAAGCACTGTTGCTGTGATGCATGAAGTATAATTATATGAAGCTCCCACTATACAGCAAACTCTAACTACATGGATATACTCTTCACAGGTTGAATACTGTTGTATTTAGTGCACCAGACCCAAAAGGCTGTGGTGGTACTTGGACTGATGTTTACCTCATGGGCAACTTCTCCTCTTCTGCACAGTTCTTTGTTACACTGGCAGCGTTGGTGTTCCTCTACTGTATTACTGCCCTTGTGGTTTATATCGGATATAACCATGTGTATCAGCAAAATAACAAATTTCCACTAACTGTAAGTAATACTAAGCTATTTTAATGCTTTCTCTTTGAAGCTACAGAGAGATGAGAAATATTGCTAATGCAAGAATAATTGACTGGTGGTGAATATCCAGTAGTTACAAAAGTTAAATGGAGTGTGAACACAAGTGTCTCAGACTGGTCCCTACAGCACCCAAGCAGAAAAGGGGACCCAAAGCCCTTGGCTATCCATATTTAAATCCTCTGTCCTTCTTCCATCACCCTCACTTTACTTAAGCTTGGCTTAAATTCTCATAAAATAGGTGATAGATTTTAGAAACAGATTTCTTAGGTTAAGATTGTCTTTTGCATCTATAAAGCACAAGCATAAACTTTTGTAGCAGGTTATCAAGACTGAATTGTAACTATAACATTGTTAATGACTAAATTGGCTTGTGGTCATTAGCACTGATGCAGTTGTCCTGGTGATATAATTGATAATGTCTCTGCCTTGCTCTCATGTACATTCCTGCAATTTTTTTTTACCTATTAATGAGTATTTCTCTTGTGTAGGACTTGGCAATCAGTGTCTTGACAGCCTTTTTGTGGCTGGTCAGTACTTTTGTTTGGGCAAAGGCGCTTGCTGGCATCAAAGTGTCCACAGGAGCCAGCATTATTCCAGGAATTGACTCTTGCAAAGCACCAGGAACAACTTGCCATTTTCTTTCTGTGACCAACATGGGAGTTCTGAATGTGTCTGTGGTATGTATGCCTTCCACCATACAGGTACAAAAATTGTGTTGGAAAACAACAAATGGTACCCAAGTGTCCTGCTCTACTGATTGCATGTGTTGCTCTGTGTTAAGATTTCTTTATGGGTTGTTTGTCATTCAGGCCCATTAATATTGTGGTAAAACACTGAGCAAATAATTTCTTGGAGGAAACAAGTTTTCCTCTAAAGAAAATAAAGAGAAACAACTTGCAGGCTGTACCTCTGGAGCTGTTCTGTGCAGCATTCCCAGACACATTTGAGGGTCTATTTATGCCTCTAGCTAACAGCAACTTAAAATATCTTACTAAGCCACCCAAGTGGTTTGATGACTGATGTAAGGATGGAACGCTGAGATGGTGCTGAACCCAACTTTTTACTCTTCATAGCAGAGCAAGTTAGGCTTATTGTATGATCTTCCTAGTGAATCCTGATTTTCAAAACTTCAGCTGTTATTCATTGGCCCAATAATAATTAGTCATTTGGTCTGAGAATGCATAGGCAGAGGTGCTCAGTGTCTGAAAATAACTTGTCTAATTCTGTGCAAAATATAGAGTAAGTTTGACTATCTGGTCTACAAAGAACTCTGTTAAATAGCTAAAATAGCTGAAGAGTGTGGAAATGTCTTGTCCAGATGAAAGGGGTGCCAAAGACACTGCTTGTTTCTGGTTTGCCTTGAAGAGACATTCTGGCTTTTTTAAAAAAAGGGAAAACAAAACCAAATCAAACACTACAAACTTAATATTACCTTCCCTCCCCCCCTTTTTTTTTCTTTATCCTACAGGTGTTTGGCTTGCTTAATATGATTTTATGGGCAGGAAATGCTTGGCTGATATACAAGGACACCAACTTGCACAACCAATGGAAGAGAATTTCTGAAAGTCCAACTGAAAGGGTTTAAAAACAAGTTGATATTTTGAAGTGCTTACCCTTTCACATCACACTACCAAGATCATGGAGCCATTAGGATTCATTTCACTAATAACTGATAATTCATACGAACTTCTATTTTGTACTATAGTTTAACATAAGGTCGTGGGTACTCCAACTGAATTGTTTAATTATAATGAAATATATTGTGTCCTTCAAGGCTATGCAGCATTATATTACAGTTTTTGAAGAGCAAAATGAAGAGGTTATCTGGATGCTGACCCTTTCTTTTTCTTAAATTAGCCTTATAGGAGGGATGGCTGAGAAGCCACTGTATCTGGGATATTATTAGTTCTGACAAGTCTTCTCTGAAAAATGGAAAGTAAATTCATCCAGGGCAGGTGAGAGTGCAGTTAGTTTCTTCTTATCACTGATACCTTGAAAAAGTCACCTGAGTAGAATTCATAGCTCTGTCAAATTTGTAGCCAAGATGTGTAGGTTTCCAGATACTCCTTTCAGATCATTGTATCAGATCTGCTGCTGGCCTGTCAGGGAGGACATTACTTCTATGTTTAATATGTTGTTACTGTTTAATGGCTTGGGATAATCTCTGAACAAGGACATTTGTTGAATGAATTCATAGCTCCTAGTCTCCCTAATGTGAGAGTTTGTATACAGCTGCAATAGATGATTTAAACACTTGAAGGAGGTGGGGGAGGAAGAAAAAATAAAGTATGGCCCAAAACATTTACAAATACTGTAGAAATCAAAGTTGATATATTCTGCTACTTACTGCTCAGGCTTCTGTCTATTACTTTTGAGGTTCATGAACAGAGGTTGTGTGTGAAAGGATGTAAAGGTCTGAATATGACAAATTTGTTATTGATGTTGTTCAGCCCGTTCATTGGGAGCAATATTTGGGTATTCCCATGTGGACTTCTTTATCATGGTGTCTGTCTCCCTGGGAATTGCCTGGAACCACCATTTTGACAAACCTGATATAAAAGCTGTTCAGTTCTTTCTGGTCTGTTTAAACTGTTTATGATGAAAATAGACATAATAGTGTGTATATAATGCAAATTGTAACTGTTCAGTGTGCCAGAGCTATTGACCTTCTGATAGTGAACTGTAGTCTCAAAGAGTATAATAAAGTCAGTATGACTGCTGCTGAAAGAACATGCCCTGGGTCCTTACTGCTGTAGCAGTGGATGCAAATGCATTGGCTTTGTAGCTTCTTGGGGCATGGCTTTAGCTGTGGCTGCCCCTGTTGGCTGGAGGAGTTACCTGTGCTACAGGAGGGGCTTTTACACTAGGGCCCTGTGCTTTTTTGTAAGGAGGACTATGTATCACTCCTGCAGGCTACTGCTGCCTAATGCTGCTCAGTACTTCTTTGTCAGTTCAGAGCAGGGGGTTTTATTACTTGTAGCTATCCAGTATTTCATTTTAATTGCCTTTTGGAAGAGGTAATAAGTGTAATTTTCACTTGTTTGCATTACTGTGCTGATTTATTTATTTAAAAACACATTTCATTCTAAAATCTAAAACTCCTATTTTCATATTGTCTAAGAAAAAAATATGGTAATTATACATTAATTAGGTTTTTCAGCCTTTGGGATATAAGCTTACATATGATGTGGCTAAAATATTTTATTAACCTTTAACACTTTCCACAGAAATATGTTCCTGCCTATATCTTATGTGCTTATCTACTTTGTCACAAACAGACCTGTTAGTCACTGGCATGGCCTAGTTATAAAATGGTAACAATATTTTTGCGTATAGGAGAACAGTAATGGATTAGATCAGTTTAAGCCTTATTGATGGCTGAGGTCTAGCCAACAAGTGAAACAGAACTGGAAATCTTAGCACACTTACTGATTGTTTCAACAAGAACTTAAATTTCATATGTGCTCAAAAAGACATCCCTTGTTTCCTTAAGGCTGAAACTTACCTGCACACTATTTTGCAGAAGAAACAGGTGTGTCCCATCCCCAGAGTGCTTTCCTTTAAAAGAGGAGGAGATAGAACATGACAGGCAGGACTATAGCTGGTAAAACAGATTCACAAATAAGGGATTGTGTTCTGTAGAAATCCAGGCTGCTTGTGTCTGTTCCACAGAGCCAAACACAGAGCCAGATGCTGTTAACAGGCCAAGGTAGGTGTGATATGTAGTCCACAGCAAGGAATATTTTAAAAAAGTGGCCCCATGTGCACTTCTGTCTGGTTAGGATAAAGGTTGTTTCCCTTTGTAGGGGGGAGGGACTGGTACAGAATATGCAGGCTTTGATGGCTGCTTGAGTCCTGCAGCTGAGATGAAATGGAAAGCATTGTGCAGCAGGAGTAAGCAGCTGTTCTCATTTACCCTGGACACCCACAAAGGGCTGAGCAGTCTTTCCCTTTGAATTAACATCATATTTGTGCTGGTAACACCGAAACATTCAGTGTCTTATTTACTCGTGGCAGAGGAGGGGGATGACTGTCTGTTTTACCAGCTTTATCTTGACTGCACAAGAATCACCAGCGCTATCAGGAGATGCAGTGTGCTTGATCCCTCTGTACTGAGGGAACAAAGGACCTGGAACTCTGCCAGCTCTCTACAGGTTAGTAATCCTCAGCTGGCAGCAATTTTACTTGCAGCCATCAGTGGAGCAAGCTCATAAAAATCCTCTCATGCTGCAGGAATTATTCTGGTAGCAGGCTATAGTTATGCAACCCTAGCAAGTTAACTGCTGTATGATCCCTGGTGAGATGCTAGAGATGGGGTTTTGATCAGAAACCCACAGTGGGAAGAAAGGCTGTAAGGTGATGGTGAAGGAAAACCAAGCTGAGGGGTCAGAATGGGGCAACAATAGAGAACTCTTTAGTGAAGGATAGAATCTATTGGCATTAGGATGTGTTTAAGGAAGCAAGTACATTGTGATTTAGGCTGCTGTGACCAGTGATCTGGGGATCAGACCCCTGTGACAATGCTGAGAAATGCAAGTCCCAACTCCCAAGAGAGTCCCTGCATGGGAGCTGGTGTGGTGTCAGTGTTGGCTGAGAGCTTCACCACCAGCCTGCAGGAAAAGCAGTGGGAAATTAAATCCAGGAGAAGTCTGGCAGTGTCAAATCCCCAAGAGCCAGTGCCAAAAGTGCAAAATGGAGTCAGTCTGGGGTCTGTACCACTTTGGCCCTGTCACCTCAGCAAACAAATCCCTCTGCAGCACAGGCAGGGGCTGGGACACTGAAACAATAGCTGACAGGCCACCACCATTGCTAGAATGGATTGTACTGGAGACAAAGAGTGCCTTGTGATGAGTGGTGAATTCCTCAAGGCTTTGGGCCTGCTGCACATTTGGCTAGCAGTGGAAGACAGGAGTGTGGAGTTCTCACTGAAGGTGAGAAAGAAGACAGATGCCACCTTGATGTGATCACCTGCTCATGGGCACAGGGTAGCTGTTTATTTTTCCCTATTGCCTAGAACTGAGCAGCACATAAAGCTGGGGCTGTGCTGGTTTGGCTGCCTGCCCTACTCCAAACTCCTGGGGAGCTGGTAGGGTACCTCACTCTTGGAAACTGCCTGAAAACAGTCCCTCATGCTTCCACAAAGGCCCCACTCTTGAGCAAGTCATGACAGTGTATCAAACATTCTGGATCGTCATGGATCTACTTTTATTCTTATGGGAGTATTTAGTGTGTGTTCATTCCTAGCAGATTTACTGTATTGCCTAAAGCAATAGAGACCAGAGTCAGAAGCCAGATTTTTCTGCTTAATCACCTTGAAATGCTAAGCTGAATAATTAATTAGACAAAAGAATGGTACAGGATAGGAACACGTCCCCATCCCTTAAATATTAGGAAGTGAGGTGGTTTTCTTCAAGTTTAAGATCTAGTCCCTGTATATTAGGGACACTCCAGAGTTGCCTTTGAGAGACTGACTCAAATGTGGAATTCCCTTCTATCATGTCAAGCGAATCCAGGTATCCCTTATAAACTGCTTTCCTACAGACACTACATATTTAGAGCAGGGAGAAGAAAGTAAAATTTCAGCTGTGTGTTTTTACAAATTTTCCGTTTAATTTTCAGTTGCAGCTTCCAAAAATTTACCTGTACTCAGTAGCACTCCTCTTGCCTGGATATTTTGTTCTTCATCCTGAGTTAGGAAGGCAACAAGATAGAGCTGTGTTGTGCCATCCTTAAAAATTTGTGATCACATGGACACAGTCAAAGGTTTTGCCCTTTGTTTTAGGTCAAGCACTCTAGGTGCTAAGGAAAAATGTGCTGACCCTGACCATGTTTTTCTTCCATTCTTTCCTTGAGGAAATCTGTCTCTGCCAGATCTTATTCTCTGCTATCCATGTTTTCTGTTAATGCTTCACTGTAGACTCTGCTTGGCTGACACTGAAATGCTCCCTCACGCTTTTTTTTTCCCCCCTAACCTCCTGGACCAAACCCATAATACTCAGTAAGAGCATTCTTCTAGCTCTCTAAGTAGGTTCCCTCTCATTCTACTACATCAGCATTTGTTGCAAATATTAGGGGTATATTTGGACAGCTGGATCTCATAATCCATCAGGCCCATGGAATCTGATTGATTGCTGTTGCTGCCAGGAGATTGTACCTGCTGCTTGCAGGTATCTATGCCCTATCAGCAAAGGGTAGTTTGTACTTGCTATTGCATCCTGTCAACAATTGAGCAACTCCTCATTTATTCATAAAACATGCTCTGTCTTTTCTTGGCTTCTGACTTCAGGCTATCGCTGTCAGCTGTGTTTCCTCCTTACCTGTCTGTGCATTGGACTTAAAGCAGTCATAGAAGAGGCTGTGTGATACTTAACTCACAATCTGAGTGAAAACTGGTACTAGCACAAGCTTTAATCAATTCACCTGTTTTGTTTCAATTCAATTTGTAGTTGGAAGTAGCCCACACTCAAGTCCAGAGTTGTTACTTTCTGTGGCCTAAGATAAGCAGCTGAACCCCCTGGGCTATTTCTTGTCATGTAAAGCAGTAGTCATTTTGTGACACCCCCCCCCCCCCCCCCACCCAGGGATGGTATTCTATCTGTTGTTATACATACTGATCTTAGCTCCTTTTTATTTTCTCATTTATATATAACATCCCCTAAATCATCTTCCTCTGGTGACTTCAAATCTAATTCTCCACTACTTTCTGCAGATACAGCAGCTATTTTTAGTTTTTGCATCCCAATCTGCTTTTGCAAGCAGCTAATTTTAGCTTCACATTTAATATGATCAGGTTCCCTTGGAGTACTCCTTTGCTCTGGGGTGAATGGCTGCACTGCACATGCTAGTCCTTCTGCTGGATTTTCCTGTCTTATGCTTCTGTGGCTTTTCTTTCCCCTTCTTATGAATTGAAAATACTATATTTCACTATTACCTTTATGAGCCTCCAGATTGTACTCCTTTTCAAGTTTTGTAGTATTTTTTTAAACAGCTTTCAGATCAGAGAAATTATTTTCTGCTTTTACACTGGCTCTAGCGGAACAAAATGTTTTAGCTGTTCCCTCAACAGCCACATTAATATAGGAATTGTATCCTCAGGTTTCATTTCATAATCACTCTAAAATAGCTAGAGAACACTTATTCTATATTGTGCCTGATCCTATGAGCTGAAATGGCACACCTCTTCTTCCACAGAGATGGCTTTAGCATGGAAGACCTTGGGGGTGTTTTTTTGTAGATTCTCTTATATTGCTCAGATTTTTCGGTTGGCATTTGGGTGGCAGCAGTGACTTGTCGAGGTGTCTGCCTGCAATGACATAAAGATTGATGTCCAGCAAAGAAACAAAAGACTGGGCAGACTGTAAAGGACAGATGTTGGCTATCTAATGAAAAAGTCTTTTTCTGGTACCATGTGACAGCCTAGTCTGCATGCAGCAAAAGGAGGCTGTGATGCCTTGAGACTGAATTTGACCTGCTCTTATACAAGGACTTAATGGATATTGCATTGGGAGCTTTTCCTGCCTTAAGAAGGGCCAGTGTTGGCTCTGGGCTCTTTATGGACATTCTACTGCCCTGGAGCAGGTCCTGTTTACACCATGCAAACAACTGCAAACTGCAATTCAACTGGACATTTCACTGTGAGCTGACCAGCAAACAAAAGATCCCTGAACAGAAGAGGAAGACACAATAGTCTAATAATGAGTCCAAAGGAGAAAAATGGCAATAGAGCCCTTCAAGCTGCAGCAGCTCAGAGCTGAATTTGGGGTTTTCAGAAGTTCCCAGTAGTGACAGTGGATGCTCATCTTTATGACAGTGTGCAAGCAATGATCCCAGGTACAACACCAGCAGTACCCCTGCAGAGGACTCATACGGAAATTGGCATGATACTGGGAAGGTACCTTCCTAGAAGATCATGAACGCAGGTAGATCAAGCAATTGTGGTTAAAGAATAAAATAGTATGTGCTAGCGGAGGAGATGAGGGAAATTATTTTTAGCTTTAGTTTCCACAGAGACTGTGCATCAAAAGTAAGGAGAAAGGACTGGCAGGCACAGGAGGCTTTTTGCATTCAGCTCCATGAAGAGCATCTTGAGAATGAAGATAGATCAAGAAATGAATTTGAGAAATGCTTTGCTAAAATAAAAAAGCCAAAGGGCCTGTATTTCCTTTTTGTCCTGAGGCCCTGAAAGCTCTTAATCAAGGAAGTAATTTAATTTTGAACTTTACTGATTGCCTGGTTTACTATGTGGCAAATGTAGGCACTTCAGAGCTTTCAACATTTTCTTGCTGGAAGTAGAGCAGGACTTGTGGAAACTTGGAAGATCTCTACTTTCTTCTTCAAGAAGTCATGAACTTATTTTTCCATGAGCTGGGAAGTTACTTGTATGGATTTACAGCAAGGGCAATAGGCCTCCAGACTGGAGTTTTACTGGCCATGCATATGTGCTGGTGCCCCAAAATGGGCAGAAAGGATCAGTCCTGTCTGGATTAATCCCTTGAGCTACCATTCTGTTGCAACCACCTGTCATGACCTACAGCTAACAAAGCTAAAAGGACAGTGATTCTTTCATGCAAGAAGAGCCAGCAGAGTGATTACAGCCAAGTTCTGGCTGGAAGCACCCTGGGGCTGGCTGCTGCTTTATTTTGTTAAGAGGGTAAGTTAATGCCCTTTTAACTCTGTGGAAAAAGCTTCTGGTTCAGTGATGGGGCAGGATCTCTTCAGGAACATGTAAGAGCATGGTATTGATTCAACACTGGCTATGCATGAGGAAATCCCTGTCCTGACTTATGTGTCAGAACAACACTGGAATGCTGTCTTCAAATGTCTGTTATTTTAGTTCTTTGTTGATTATCCAACACTCCATGTGCAGCAGTGGTGGGGAGGGGACAAAAGGGTTTAAGGTACAAGCTGCAGCTCTGCTGTGTCTGGAGGGTGCAGTGATGTGGGTTAGCTGTCCTACAGGCATCACCCACCCCGTGCAGACAGACAGAATTACACCAATGCTCTGCTCACTTCCCCCTTCTCTCTCATCCCCTCCAGCACCACTGGGTTTGGTAGGATGACAAAACACATCCTGGCACCAGGCAAAATAGTTTAGGGAACTCTTCACTGAAGTTTGTATATCACTGAGCTTGATATGCTGCTGTCAGACATTGGTGGGACTCTGATCTGCCTGGGCAGCTTCAAATGGGATGTTCAGATACCTGGGGAGGCTTCTGGGGTAGCGATTGACACAATAAGGTGTCAAACTTCTTCAGACACTTTTATAGCTGTGTAGCAGCTGAATAGGTGATGTTTCATCTGGATTTTAGTCCTTGCCTTTTAGTATTTCCTAGCAAGCAAATACTACTGTATTTTTGGTATAAGGGACTAGGAAATACCCTTTGGCAGAAATTAGTGTCCATTTTTATCTCTTTGAATGCTGTCACTTTTCTAAACTCATGTTTCCCCCCCTGAAATTTTAGGGGTGTCTAATCTCATAGATGTTTCTGCTACAGGCTGCATGCTTTCACATCTGTAAGGACATTTCAGAATAAGTGTATTAGACAGCTAGCCCTGGTGCTGGTAGTTAACAGAAATTCAGCCTCCTCTCTAGGTGTCAGTGTGGTTATACTGCTTGCATGAAGTGGAAAGATGTGATCAGGCTGGATATTGCAGGGAGGGGCGTTTAGAAATTGTGTGAAAATTGATTGAATATGGTTCCTCCTTGCTTTGGTGCCCAGGGCTGTGCAGAGAACTGCCAGAGCATCCTCTGCCTGCTGGTTGCATCCAGTCTGCGCGGATACAAAAAGTAGGTGATGAAATACAGGAGCACCCGTCCGCGTATCAGACAAACAGCAAGGAACGGGTTCAGTTCAGTGTGGCAAAGGGAGGAGCTCAAAGCAAACAGAAAATAGGTCATTTGATCGTTCCTGGAGTGACCCAGTGTGCTCTGCAAGGGATAAATCCTATAATGCGATCATCTCTCTCTGGATACGCCTGCATGGCTATGGTGCCGGGCGGTCTGGCTCTTTTCCCTCGTTTTGCTCAGATTTAGTTTTCTTCCAGCCTGGTCCTTTCTTGTGGGTCCTGCAGCTGCCACCCCTGCACCGCTCGGGCCCCGTGCCGGTGCTGGGGGTGTGCGGGACAGCCCGAGAGGAGCCCCGGGCGGCGGGGCCGGGCTGGGGGCTCCGCGGGGCTGTTCGGGCTCCCCGCTGCCGCGGGTGGAACGCCGTGCCTCCGCTCTTCCGTCTCAAGTGCTGTCCATCCCCTGCCTCCCTCGTTGCCAGCAGGGCCTGGAGAGAGTTTCAGCTGACCAGCCAGTGAGCGGACGGCACAGAGCCCTTCTCTGCTATCGCTTTCAGTACCTGCAGGAAAGGAGAAGCGGCTGGAGCGAACTGGGACCAGGTCAGCTAAGGGGGCCCTGGGGCTTCTCCTCTGCCTGGGGCCGGTGGGACCAGGCGTGCTCCTGTTGTTACAGAATTACGGAATAATTATTGCTGGAAGGGACTTTCAGAGAACTTCTAGTCCAACCCCCTTGCCAAGGCAGGATCACCAAAATCAGGTTACACAGGAACTTCTCCAGGTTGGTTTTGAATGTCTCCAGAGGGAGATTCCATGACATCCCTGGGAAGCTGTTCCATTGTTCTGCCACCCTCAACATAAAATTCTTCCGAATACTGAGGTGGAATTTCTTGTGGGTTTTTGGTTTTCTATGACCGCTGCTCCTCATCCTGTTGCTGCACCACTGAAAAGAGTTTGACACATCCTCTTGGCATCAGCCTTTGAGATATTTTTGTTGAGATCTCCTCTCAGTCTTTTCTAGATTAAGCACACCCAGCTCCTGCAGACTGTCCTCATAAGAGAGATGCTCCAGATTCCTCCACTGTCTTTGTTGCCCTTTGCTGGAACCCCTCCAGTGGCTCCTTGTCTTTCTACCCTGTCCCCTCTCAGGGTGCTGTGCCCAGAGCCGCACTAAATGTGCAGATACAGCAGCTTGTGGATCCTGCTGCCTACATGGACAGAAGGCAGTGTGCAAACACTGCCTGAGGGAGGTTCATGTGCATGGGACAGACACAGCCCCTCTGTCACAGCTGGGCACAGAGGGGCCAGTCCTGTGCAAACAGAGAACTGCTGCTCCAGTCTGCATGGCCCCAGCTGGTATCCACATAAAAAAAAGAAAGCAGAGCTGCATGGCCAGACCAAGCCATGCCTTGCCCATGTCATTCACCAACTGCTCTTCTCAAGCTTCAGAAGCATGGACTCTGCCCCAAAATTAAATCCCAGGCATCTATTGATCACAGAAGCTGAGGTTTGGTACCAAAGAACTGCAGAGTGATACCATTCTTGAATACAATTCAGAGTAAGATGTATTTATCTAGTTTGTTTGCAAGTGTCTCACTGAATAACCTTGAGCCCACTGCAGAAACTTGCTGAAGCTTGTATTTGACTTTCTTTAATCTCCTGGCCATGCCCATGCTTTTCTACTGCGCTGTTTTGATGCACATCTCATGACATCTGATTCCAGATGCAGAATTACCCAGGTCCCAGAAAGCAGACCCTGGAGCACTGACAAAGCATGGGTGGTGCCCCATCTCACCCTGGGCTCTGAGCAGGCAGCAGCAGAGCCTGGCTGCCCTCCGTGCTCAGTTTTTCCCTCATTTTCAGCTTCCTTGGGCACTGGTGCAGTGGTGCAGACCTGCCCTCACCTGAACAACCTGGGCAGAGACTCAGCTGATTTATCTTTGTGTGTACTCTGTAGACATCGATACCTGCTTCAGGCATCCAGAAAGAGCTGTTTTCAGGGCACAGTTCATCTGATCTATTCTAGATGTGAGATGTTAATAAATCACCCCCAGTGTCTCTTTCTCCCCTGTGACAACATGGGGAGCTTGCAGGGACTAGTTCAGACAAAGCATGTGCAGATGGAGCCCAGTGGGGGCTGAACCTGTGTTCAGCCTTTCAGCTGGAGCTTTGCAAAGGGCCTGATGTGGCTGGGGCTGTCAGACAACTAACCAGCTGGGACATGTGCAATATGCAGCTGTGGTTGCTTGCTGTTAAAGCCTTACTTACATTACAGTGTTGCAATCTGGCTCTCATAGGATAACCTAGAAACCAGATTCTTTGTGCAGGAGGAGGAGGATTTCTCCCCTTGTCTGACCCTTCTTCTCTGTGGGGATCTAAACACCCTCTCCTTCTCCTAATGAGCAGTCACACAGTGGCAGCCTCCTGGGCAGACATTCTCCATCTCTGCACCTGAAGTTGTTCTCATGTGTAGGTTTCTTTCAGATCATGAAGAAATGCATTTATTGGCACTTTTATATTCCTTGATATAAAAGAAGTTACATTGCCAGAAGCTGAGACTTCTGATGTTTATTGCAAGTGCTATTTATAACACCAGCATGAAAATGGAGCCTTTGAAGAAAAGCACAAGACCCCAGTAACATGATCTGACATAAACTGCTTGGGGGAATTAGACCCCGTCAAGAAAAGTGACCTGTGCTCTTCCCTAATCACCCTTGAAGCTTTCAGAGCAATGCCAATCCACAGATCTGGAAGCACTTCAGAGATGTGTAATAGGTGGAGACACAGCAATCAAAAGCTGTGGCAGAATTAGCACTGATTTCTGTTGACTTCAGAAAAAATTATTGCATAAGAGGCAGCTGTAGGTCGGGAACTGCTGCCCCCCAGTCAGTCTGCTTGAACCACCAGATGCCTTTCTTCCTCTTCTAGTCTCAGCTTATCAGTGTCATCAGTCTAAAATAAATGGCACCAAAGTTCACACCTTGTATCTGTGTTCACAGAGGCTAACAGAGCTGTTGAAGACTAGAGAAGCTGTTCCCCTCATCTAGTCTGACCCTCTACAGCACACAGCAGCAGTTCTTGACTTCTGAAAGCTTCAAATGATGGAAAGGGCTCATGTTCTTAGCTAATTGTTCCAATTATCAAATGCTTTTATTGTGTAGAGCTGCACTTAATCTTTGCTCTCAGTCCATCTAGTGGCAGTTCTATACACTGACTCTGTGTTCTCAAAAGACTTCTGAATTTAAAAAGCACAAAAGCTCCTCTGACAATGAGAAGAGGTTTCTAACATTTAAAGCTGTACTGCACAGTGTACTATAATCTCTATTCTTTGAAAAAATATATGTTGCTTTTATATTAGAAGTATATTTTCATGTATTGTTTGGTACAATAAGTAACAAGTGTACACCTGGGTCAGTCAGTTCTGCCTTCCCTGCTTTTGTCCTACCAAAGACAAGCCAGAGACATGAATGGATGTGCTTTGGCTCAATGAGACCAAGAATTCATTCTTGGTTCCTTCACAGAGAGGAACACCAATAGTAGTAGGTGCAGCTGATAAGAAAATGGTGCTGCTTTAGCATAAAGTTCATATAAAACCTTGTTATTCCTTGATTTTGTGACTCCTAAGCAAGGGAAGTAATCCTCTGCATGTCCAAAATAAGATTTTATAGGAAAGATCAAGATGAAGAATGAGTTAGAACAGGAGATCAGAATTTCACATATGGAAGCAACAGTGTAAGGAAGGGTGAAGCTGTGCTTTATGGTCAGCACACTTGTTTCCTCATGCAGAGAGTTGCGTGGGACTCACAGGATACTTTACCTTGCTTAAACCTGTCTCCCCCCCACCCCCGCCCCAGATGCTGAGTACACCAGCTAAACCCACCTCAACTGGGTGCAGGCATTCCAGGCAGTGTTAGTGCTTGGATCTGGCATCTCTTATATCCATGGTTCCTCTTTGCTCAGCTGTCATTTTTTCTGAGACAGGAGTATGAGAGCACCATGACAAGAGCAGTTGGTTTTCACCCAGCTGTTGCCCAGCTGTGGGAGAGCATGGCACCAGCAGTGCCATGACACTGTGTTTGTGTACATGGAGCTCAGAGCCCACTGTGATACCAGGTTATGCTGCTGTTAGGGCTTTTTGCCTAAGAAGGAAGGAAATAAGTTTGTGCAGTTCAGCAGCAGGAACAGTAGTAAATAAAGACGAGTATTTATCTGCATCTTTTCCAGTTTCCTGGATGAAACAACAGCCTGTTTATCCCTTTCCTCAAAAAAAAAAATTATTCATCTCTTAATCACTGAAGTAGAATGAGAATCATCAAGGAAGCAAAGCAGCTGTCCCAGAGAAATGCCCAGGAAAGTCAATACAAAAAGCCTGTGTGTTTTCCTGTCATGAAAGTAATGCAGTTAACTTCTTCAGGTAAGAAAATTTAATGTCTGGAGGTGCCAGGTGTGCCTATGGGTAGTTTGGTGTCAGAGTGCTAGGAGGATCTGCTGAGAAACTGCAGTTTCTTTATGGTTGGAAACTCACCTGGATATAAATTGAATGTGCTGTATTTACAGCTAAAAAATACAAACAATGGTGGGTTGGAGCACTGAATGTGTGGTGCCCCTGTTGGTGCCAGAAGATCAAACAATGTTATGACAACTGCCATGGACACAGTAAAGTGATAACGTTCTCAGAGAGTATAAATCACTCTTTCCTGTCTGTATTATTGTGGTGTTCATTACACACTGGGGTCCTGATTGTGCAATGAAGTGGCATTTGGCTGAAGATGATTTGTATTTGTCAGGGAAGTTGCTCCCGAGCCGAGCCACTTCTCTGGAGCACAGAAAAGAGTTACAGCACCATGACAGGTGCTTTTGTGAAGTGTAGGATCCTTGGAGAAATTCCTGTGGATTTCTCCATCCAGATCCTTTGTTGTGTGACAAAAACGGTGTATGTGAGAGACTGAATAAAATGTTCATTGACTGCCCCTGCTCAACTTAAATCAGAATTTTCTTCTGCCACCTGATATCAGTCCCTTGCTGTCAGAAAACTTTGCAATCAGGAAAGTAAATAAACCAAGACATAGAGTATAAAGTCATCATTTATAATTATTTTTCTTCAGATTAAAATAATTTTATAAAATCTTGTTGAGTTTGTTTTATATCAGGTTTTTAGATAGCACTTACATTATACACGCTCACTCTCAGAAAAGATTATTTCAACCCATGTGTTTACTGTCATTATTCTTTTGAGTATATTCCACTTGATTCTGTAAAGCACTAAATGTGCCAGAGGAAATACCAAAGGTGAAGATATTGAATGCTCTTAGTGTTACAAAAGATAAATAAGCTGAAAGTGTTGACAGCCTGAGATACCACAAGAAGCTTTGGGTTTTCTCTACTCCAGAACTGCTTTCAAGCCATGGTCTTTTCTACAGCAAGATGGGAGGGCAAGGAAGGGTTGAAATGAAATACTGAATGAAAATAAAATATTTTTAACTTTTACCAGCAAACATTTCTACCCTGGTGTGCTTTTCACTCATTCAGTTACTCAGCAGGGACAGGAGACCCCATTTATTGTTGAGAAAACACATCTGTGTATGCTGCCATTCCCAAAAGCAATCAGAGGATGTGACCATGCCTGCCAGAGGTGCAGACTTTTCTAGGGGCAAACTACCAGAGTCTGTAGGAGGCAATGGGCACTGAATGCTTCTGTCCATGACTCTGCTTTCTTTCCTCTTTTCTCCTGCTCTTACATGCACCTGCCAAAGGTACATTCAGACTAATCCTGCCTTTGTGTCTGGTTTACAAACCTTATAGCCACCTTTTGTTTTACAGCCAAGAGAGACAGAAAAATCACGTCTGATTCTTTGGCTGTTCAGATCAAGGGTCAGTTGGGAGAAGCCTTGGAGTCTCATGCTCTCTGGCTTAATAACAAAGCAGAGGTCATTTTGGGAGAGGAGGTCAGTTCCTGCCGTAAGGGGCTGGTGAGGATAACTCCCCATCCTCAGACTCCTGTTTCTTCCTTTGCAATCTCAGCCCAGATTGGCCTGGTGTTTCTGATTGCCCTGCTGAGGGCTTGGAAGCTGGTTTTGTTGCTGCAGTCAGCTCTTTCCTCTTCTCTGAAGGTTCTTTTTCACTTGGTGCCTCTGCTGTATCCACCCCTAGGCCTCTCTTTTCTGTGGCACTGGAAGTTACCTGCATAGCCAGCACTGGCTGAAGGGGCTCATTGCTCTTCTTCCATCTCCGGGCCCCCGACTGTGTACTGAACTCGTACATTCTGCCAGTAACTTGCAAGAACAAAAAGACAACAGATTAAAATAATTCTTGCTTTAGCAGATTAAGACATGACAGTTCTCAGCATGGGATTGGAATGAGAAACAAGAAGCACTTGGAATTCAGCTGAGCTGGGGAGGTGGCCCAGAGCAGGAAGGCCTCATTTCTGTGGGGACCTGGGCATTGCAACAGCCACTCAGAGATGTTGGCTGTTCTGCCACTATAAGAATTGTCTTCACAGTTAAGAGAACAAGGATATTTAAAACATTCCTATTCCAAAAGAAATAACTTTCTTATCACCCTATAACTCTATCCAAATTCCAGCTACCAGGGATTAACTTGGGCAGTGTAACAAACACATCCATAGTTGAATGGACAAAACTTCTGTCTTTAACCATACTAAGCAAGACCATGGTATAGTCTGTGCCTATTTTGTCGTGTAGAGTTTCCTACCAGAGGTAGCAAAACCTTCTCAGAGGCACAATATGCTACATACACCTTCCAGGCCATGTCAGCTCACCTGGACTGACCCAGAATTTGGAGATCCAATGAGTTTTGGCTGTGTGAGTTCCTTCTCCTTTTGTGTAAAATGCTTTCTTCCAGATGCTTTCTTCCACTTTGCCATTAACAGAGTGAAGTACTGTGTGTTTCATACAAGTACATGATTCTCTCATATATATAAAATATTGTCAAATGCGTGTTGTTTAGCACACATGGCTACCTTCCCTTGTCAGAAAGATTTCTATCTCTATTCAGGTTTCATTGGTAACTTCCACTTGTACATTAAAAGCAAATATCCTGTCCTTCAGTTCACTGCTACCAAGAGATAAGTCTAAAAATTACCATGTGTCCACTGTGATCACAGTCTAACTCAGTGTATGTTGCTAAACAGAGAATCAGAAGCTATAATGACACTTTCTGTAATTAAACATTAGCAATAAGAGACAAACAAAAGACCATTAAGACTTGGAAAGAAACAGTGGTTATGTGTTACTAAATGTTGCAGTTTGTATCATGATTAATCGTTTGTGACACATTAACACAATTTGAGCAACTCAAGATGAAACTGGATCTCTTTACATGTTATTTTTTCTGACGGCTTATAAGGCGGGCATATTAAAGTGGCCCAGGTCAGGAAACAGGCTCTGACCATCCCTCCTAATCATACTCAACAGATGATGTCCCAGGAATTATTAAATCTCATTTCCAAACCAGAAACCTTTGAACCCTTAGGGTTTGCATCAAGCTGTGGGGAAGAGAAGGAAGAAATGGGGAGCACACATTTCCCTGCTGTCACCACAGAGCTGTGTTAGAGCTTAGTGTTTGTGTCAGGCATGACACAAATGCTACGGCTCTGGATGGCTCTTTGAATGAGCTCAGACATCCTTAAGTCCCGTATGTTTAGGTTGGTTGAGAAACACAGCCCCAGCAGCCCTGCAAGAACACTGGAAAGCAGCTCTTTCAGCAGCCTAGAGACTATTCATGTTTAATATATTAGAAATGCAGTTACACAGGGGAAAAAAGCAGGGACTTTGGAGCCCATTCTTCCAGATCTCTTTATAAATAGCAGGTGAGCTTGGACCTGGATGAAACTGGCCTTGAGTAGGCTTGTGGATGGGTTTAATTGCACAGTAGGGTCCCACTTGTTTGCCCAAATTGTACTGAAGTCTCTATGCCTAGAGTTTCCCATTAGCCCAAGGCATCCAACCACTCTGAGCCAGCTAATAAGAAACACAAGTCACAGGCACTTGGGTGGAAATAGGCCAGATGAATCCAAGCCTTGAAACAAGCCTTCTTCTGGATGATTTCTAGACCTATTGTTTCAGACCTATTTTCAGATCTATCTGTTAAAAACCTATTTTATCTGATTGTCACATTTTACCAGCCCCCCCCCTCTCTGTGCCGGGGCCCTCAGCCATTAGGTACAGGGCTGGGCATCCTGATTCCAGGCCAAGCATCAAAGTAAGGGGCTCAGGCAGGGGCTGTGTTTCAAGGGAATGAGGTAAGCCAGATCAACCCTCAGGAAAACAACAATATTTTTCCTGTAATGAGCCCTGCTGCAGAGCAGTGGCTGTCATCTGGGAAGCTGGATGAACTCCCCAGTTCATCCTGAGGTTTGTAGCTTTCTCCTCATTTTCACTTTTCCCGGCTGGTTTATCAAATATGCCCAGAGTTTGCAGAGCTGGAGCCTGGTGACATAGTAGCTGTCACCAGCTGATGGCTTTCCCTTTTCTCCCCTACAAGCAATGCTTGAGCCTTGAATAAACAGCAGCAATGCACCACTGCTGTAAGGGAGGAGGTTTGTGCAGGAGCCAGCAACTCACCCACCCACCCTGCATCCAGGGAGAGGTTTAGGAGGCGAAGGCAGCACTTCTGCAGTGACATTAATCTCCTGGCCATTTCCCAGACATGAGATTGGTGAGACCATGTAGCTATGACAGCACCAGGGCAGGAGACTTGCAGCAAATTCCTCCTCCCCTCCCACCTTCCTATACCACATCCATACATTCCAGTTTAGCAGAGTAGTGAACAGCATGACCATCAGATTTGTGCTTTCAAGGGCTGTAAGTAAATTCTACTATTACAGATGTTACTGAAGTACTGTCTTGATTTTCATTTGAGATACAGCTCCCATTCTCCTTGGAAATAGCAAACTGGACATATGAAAAGCCAATGTTAAACCATATTTAAATCAACTAATCCAGTTTGGTTACAGCCTAGTATTCATGTCCTCTGATAATTGCTTTTTATTACCTGGGTCTCTGGCTTCTCCATCAAAGATGGTGTTTAGCTTTGTCATTGTCTGTGAAGAAACACAAAATGTGAAATGATACCTATGAATTAGTTAAGTCAGAAGGAGGAGCAGTGACTTGGAAATGGTGACCTACATGGATGGAGGTGGATTTGTGTGACCTGTATATTGCATTCCTTTAGGCTGGGTTTAATCTGAACTGGCAACAAGAACCATTTGTGGTGTAGGGTTTCATCAATAAATATTTAAAGGAGAATTAATAAGTTCTGACATGCTAAATGCCTCCATGTGTGTAACCACAAAAGGGTCTCCTCCACCCAGAGTAGCTTGGGAATCCCCTCTCTGAAAAATCTGGGGAGAGCGAGTTCACTGATCAAAGTGCCTTGCACAGATTCACAGAATCTCCTGAGCTGGAAGGGACACACAAGTGTCATCGAAGTCCAGCTCCTGGACCTGCAGAGAACCACTCCAGGAACCATACCACAGGCCTGAGAGCACTATGTCTATTTATGCAATTATGCAGCCTTTATGCAAACATATCTATGAAAAGGAAGGAGCCCTGAGATCCAGGAGCTAAGAAACATCTCAACAAAATTACATTTTGCTGCAAACAGCTTATCATGGCCAAACTCCATACAGCTGGCATACCTTAACTGGTTGCACCCTGGTGGGTCAGAGTTGGTTCCACAGGTCAGTGGTGTCTCAGCAATGCACTGCTGCCATCAGTGAAGCTGGGGCACTTGTCATCCCACCTCTGCAACTCTGCAGAGTGTCCCTGTCATTGTGGGCACAGCCTGTCTGACCTCCCAAGTACAGCATTTTGGCACTTGGAAGCAAAGGGGCCCCAGTGCAAGTGACCACCCCTCACACCCCATGCTGCTTCCAAACACAGAGACCAGATGGGACAACGAAGTGATTTGCACTTGAGGACAATCATTTTTTCCTTTCCTATCATTTTCATATTCTCTTTGCAAAACAGACACCATTCATAAAAAGGGTCCAATGATGGTATCGCATGATGGGGCTGGCAAAACGCCTTTCCTCTGAGGCCAGCAGTACTTACTACAACCACTTCTTTCTTAGGCTTCTTCTTTTCTACAGAAAAGAAAATGCACACTGTTAATAATCAGAATTCTCTGATAGTGACTGTAGATACTAAAGTTAATACTTTCTCAAAGAAATAGACATTCTTTCTACTCAAAAGCTGAGACATCTTAAATGAGTCTTATTTCTTTTCAAAAGCTGAGTGAGAATCCACAGTTGCCAGTGACTAATCAAAAGACTAGTCTTGAAAACTCAGTAATGAATAGCAGTGGTTATCAAACAAGCTTCCCTTTCTAAATAATATGAGCAAATACAAGAATTCACCTTTGAGAATAACTGAACCAGAAATGCAGATTATTGTTTTACATGAATATTTGTGGTTGCAAAGCATGTGTCAAATATCAGCTTGGAGACAAAACATGGAAAAGCTGCATTTTCAGTCAAGCAAAATTCAGACTGAAGAACAGTTTGGTTGTGTGCAAATTTACCACACTATTAACTCATCCCACATGCAAACAAATACAACAGCAGTGCCATGGGCATCTCGACAGCATGGATTTGTGGATGATACCTAACTAGCTGCTATGAGGGCTCTTCTTGCTCACTCCTTGCCAATTTGTTTAATGGCCTTTCTTTGGAGAATTGTGCCTGGCCACAAATGTGCTTTGCAGCCAGGTGTGCAAAACTCTGAAGTGCTGCAGGTGGATCTCAACCTGAGCAGTGATGGGAAACCTGTTGTGTCTGGACTTTGCTGCCCAGCATTTGGGAACCAGTTTTTCAGAAAGCAAAAAGCTTTCCCTTTTTGGAAACCAGCCAACACTGAAATGTCTCAAACTGGGCAACCAAGAGAACAGCTAATTTTGTGGGGTTTGTTAGTCCTGTGTTTTTTCCAGTTGGAGACACTGACTGAGGAAAGTAGAATTACAAAAGCAGGGTCCAACTAAGCCCATATGAGCAATGCTTTTTAGCAGAAATGCAGTAGGACTAAAAAGAAAAAGTGTGCTTAAAAAATCATGCTTTTCCATGTGTGATTTATCTCCCTGTGAAGTTATACAAACCCCTTTAAAAGCACTAATACTTCAAAATAAATCTTTATTTATGTGAAGTAATGGTGTCAAGAGAGCAAATGAAGTGATCAGAGAACAATGATCTCTCTTGAAGGTGCTATAGATGGCTGGGATTGTTTTTAGAAAGATAGCACATAAATTGTGTGTGAAAAATGCAGTTGTTCTTGGCATCCATGCCAGAATACCAGACTACTCTGAATTTGTGTTTTACCTAATAGTTAATAGATTTGAAGACTAAAAAGGCCATGAAATCACTTTGTCAGGCCTTCCACAACTGGCTAAGATTATCTAATCTCAGTACCCTTCTACTGTGTCAAATTTATATCTAGAAATTAATTTACATATTTTACATGGAATCATAAACAAGGTCTTGCTTTGAAGCATTAAAATATAGAAAAGAGCTACACACCTGGAGCATTTATCCTGTAATGAAAAGAAGATTAAGAGCGTAGTTAACAAATGTCATGGTTTTCCCTACATAAAAAAAAATCATTGTTTTTATTCTCTTTCACTTGGCAAGAAGGATGTGTTCTGAGATTTGCTTGATTTATTTGGTTTTCACAGAAAGCCATTTAATTTATCATATCATATCATTTAATGCTGCTCTCAAACAAGAAAACCCTAAGACTTCTTCAAGAAGGAATGTTCTTAAAATAATAAAGTCTTATTGATGATAGCATAATGGATTTATATAATCTGAAAAAATGCATTTTCAGATATTGTCATTTTGTCCCATCCTTGGAGGAAGGTCAATTTTTTTTGATCTGATGTGCTCAAAGAATACCTTTTAAAATATTTGAATGGTTATAAATGTTTTTGAAAATATAGAAATTGCTTTTTAATGGGAGACCCCAGCTGCCAATAAATCATTTGCCCAATTAATAAATAATAGCAGTATCTTAGATTCATTTGTCATTTTTATCACAAGCTGTTAATGCCTTGCTCACACTATTTGATTATAGTCACGGTGACATAGTAGTTCTTTACATTTAATGGAACTTCTAAATTGATGTCCAAATCCTGAGAATACTTGTAGAAATCCCTTTTTTTTTTTTTTTTTTGTAATCCCAGCCACTTAAAGGACTGCTTATCTTTGTTTTGTGAAGTACAAAGTGAATTTAGAGGCAGCCTGGCTCCAGCCCACTGAAAAGGCAGCCAGCAGGGATCTCTGCACTTCCCACAATGACTCGGAGCTGGTCCCAGGTGCTTCCATGCCTTTTGCCAAGCACGAACACTTAGAGGTAAGCTTTATGGGCCAGAGCCTTGTAACTGGCTTGGTAAAACTCCAGGAAATCTGCAGAAGTTTTGCCAGAACAATGAATTTGGCATGAGCACCAATATTTGCAAAGGACGCCGGGATCTGTAGCTGAGAGGGAGGAAAATGCATCCAGTAACTACCTAGATGGGAGCTCCCTTGGAGTGGGGGTCAAATACAGACCAAAATATTTGTGATCTGACCCAGGCTCTGACTGAGCCTCATGAACATAGCTGCCTTTAGAGATTATAATTGCTAATTCCACTCCTACCTTCTGCTAATGTTAATATTATTAAACCCATGGGAAAAAAATGCCGTGGACGCATTTCCTTGCGTTCATACCATTAACACCCAATACCGCTGTACCTGCTATTAGCATTTCCTACAGTACAGGGCGTACCGCTATGAAAGATGTAAAGCAGCGATATGAGGGCGGCAGAAAGGCCTGAGCCACCTCTGTCACTGCGCTGCTGGCCCTGTCCCGGTGCCGGGGACTCACCGCGGGGTGCGGCGGCCCTTCCGCGCCGGGGCACAGCGGCTGCGGAGCCCCAGGGAGCCCAGCAGCCCGAGCAGCAGCAAGGCGCCGAGGGTGATGACGAATGGCACGTACCACGCCGACCGAGAGTAGAGGTTCTCCCTTTTCGTCACAACAGTGAAGCCAGGCTTTTAAAAGAAGACGGGAAGAGTTCCTCAAGGCTGCGTACTGACAGCAACATCACCTTTCACTGGCTGAACTTCTGCACCGAGGCACCCAGCCCGAGCTTGCCCCGGGGCTCTGCAGATGATGGAGGGAGGAGGAGGGAGACAGTGATTCATCCCATGTGCCTGCCTGCTGACTGCCAAGGCAGCTCAGATGCCTGGGATGAACCAGCGAGCTCCTGGGGCAACCAAAGGCAGGTGAAATGGAGCCCACCCACAAGGAAAAGGGGAGGTTCCAGATCACGTTTCAATATCTTATATTAAAACAAGCATGTCGTGGTGGAGTTTAAAACCCTCAGGTTGCCTGAGAGGCTGTAAGCACGCTGTTGGAGGGCGGGCAAGTTCAGGGAATACTGCCATTACTGAGATAATGTTTTCTTGTTACCAAAGGCAAAACTGGAAGTGGGTCATCTTCACTGCAGTGATCATTCAGCCTGCTTTGTAAGAGGAGTTGAACCCTAAGGAACTGGATTACTGTATAAAAAGAAGTGGAACTCCTTTTTTACCCAGTAACTTGTTCCAGAAGGAAAAACCACACTTCCTGAGCAGTTGCAATCTCCCACATCTTCCTGAGTGTCAGGAGACACATATCTGAGCTGGCACATCACTTGGTGCTAGCAGCTCATTCATTAAGGTCCCATCATGAAACTATCCTCACACATTTCAGAAATTACTCATTTACTCTACGTGGTTCATTACCTAGTGTGATACTATTAGTTTTGATCATCTACTGAAGTTTTTATTTAATTTTCTGTAAGGCATTTGTAATCACACTGAGTATGAAATTGAGCAGGGTATCTATTTCTTTCCAGTTTAAGGATAATTTTAAAATAATCTACTTAGTCTTGTCAAAAAAAGATACATTCAAGCCTTAGAGAAAGGCTCAAATCATCTCAATATCACCACCACCACTTTATCTTCACCTGCACTGAAGTCACAAGTTACTTTTTGTGATGGGGCTTCTTTTCTACACTACCAGCTTTCCAGTTTCTGACTCATCAAGTTGCTGCACTGAACACATGTAAAGAATAGTGATGGGAGAACCTTCTGTAATGGAAGTGTTCTTCTGGAAAACAGCCTGAAAGTGGAAGGCTGATATCTCTGGGGAGACACATTTAATGTTGTGGTATGCGGTTGAGACTGCTTGTATTTGTGGTAAAGCACAGGAAAGAAATACAGAATAAGTTTATTCAGCTTAACTTTTCATTTCCACATCAAGATTTGCTCCCAAAAGAGCATTAGATAAGAACAGGGTTATTAATCAGTCTGAAAATTTGGATCTAAGCATTTTCACAGCAAAGCAACTAGACTTGTATGTGCTGTTTGCAGGATCCTTTGATTCTGGCTCAGTTAGCAGGAGCCTCTAGAAGATCTAGACCATGTTAGGGCAAAGGCCTCTTTCACCACTTCTCTTGGATACTCATTTTCATTCCTGAATGCCAAAGAGCAAAGGGTAATGCCTACTGCAGGCAGGCAGGGAATGGATGGACTGTGGATGATGGAAGATGGTGCAGTAAGGCATGAAGGGATGACAGGTACAAGGATAGGGACAGAGTGATCCGTACCCTCAGGTTGTGTCACATCTACAGGCAAGACAAAAGCAAGTTCTCTGCACATCCTGCACTAGCCTAATGGAAAACAGCTTCAAAATTAAACTGGTAAGACAGAACTCAACTGGGATGGTTGTGCAGAGAAGTGAACAGTACTGCCTGGACACAGGCCCACAGCTCCACAGGCTGTGCAATGTTAGATCCCACCTGGGCTGCCAAAAGTTGTGCAGGCTTCCTCAGCTCAGCTATGGACCATCACATGGGCATGGAGTTCAGGAAAGACCCATCCCAGCCCTCTGGATTTGCTGTCTGAAACCTGCTGAAACTTCAGCAGCACACTGAGGCTGTGCAAAACTGCTTCAGTTCCTGACATGCTGCTCCAAGTTTTACATGACAGTGACCTCAGGTCTGGAAAAGAGACCCTTTTAAGACATGAGGACTTGTTGTTGTTGTCTGTTTCAACTTTGATAGCCACAGATTAATGTGCTCCAATGATAAAGAAGTACACAAAACTGTGAGGCAGCTGGGAGGGTGAATAGTTATGAATAAAAAAAGAGGTAGTGCAAAATGCATGAGGTAATTTTAAGGTTCCAGGCAAAGGTTAATCCCTGCTCTTTCCTTATTAATAAAGCTGCCAAAATCTTTAACTTTCCAGTTGCATGGTAATGGCAGCATGCCCAGTCCTTTGGCTTCATGCCCTTTTTGTTTTAGAAATACAAAACACGTGTTATGACTCTGTACCTGGGACTAATCCTTCATGATACTGAGCACATCCACCACCTCTGGCTTCATCATAAGAGTGCAGGGCTCAGAACCTCCCAGGACTAGATGCACTCTAGGTTTTTGCTTTCTTTTTGCATAGGTATTTACTCCTGTGGAGATTACTCCATAAAAGAAATGCAGAACTGGACATAAGTTTTAGTGAACTTACTGTAGTGGTTGTGGCAGTAGTGGGGTTTGGGATAACTCTGATGCTTAAAGTCACCGTTCCAGTTTTAATTAAGTGTGTAGTTTTGTCCCTGGCAGATACTAAATTGTCATCTGTTATGTGGACATTCAGACTGTAAATCCAGTTTGTATCAAGTCCACTCTCATAGTCAAACCTTGATGCAAGAATCAGACGGGATGTGTTGGAGCCAGCACTTGGTGAAAAGATGAAATGTCTATTTTCATTGCCTGCAAAAAGGTAACACCAAAATGCAAAAAAAATTACTTTAATCCCATATTAAAGTAAATGTGTATAACAAGTGGTGAGGTGTGGTGAAATGTCAATGACAAGAAGGGCTCCTTGATCTTCCTTGTACCATATAAAATAATTTAAAACAATACAGTCATAAAAGCATTGCAATCTAGAATAAGACCTTATATGGGGACATAGCAGAGTGGATGCTGTGGGAACACTTCAGAGCCATAGGGCACACAAGAGCATAGGTGACCTGAATGACCTGGACTTAGAACCTGGGGAGCACCCAACAACACCCTGCTGGGGTGAGGATCCTTCATTGTGGCAGGGCTCATTCTGCTACTGGGGCGTCCCTGGAGTGTTGCTCCAGCCCCTCTTCACGGCTTCTCCATCTGCCTGAGGCAGTGGCCTTCAAAGACAGTTAGACTTGTGACATTCATTGCCTCCAGTGCTCTGTCAACATCATGGGGCAGGGAGGAGAGTTCAGAAATGCTGGCTCCCCACCCCTTGCTTTCTGTCCATTGTAGCTGGATATGGATGCTAATTCTAAAGCAGGCAGCATAGTTCCTGTGAAGTAGCAGGCCACATAGCTTTCTCAGTCTTGCCTGAGAAAGTGGCCTGGGAAATCATGGGGAGGAATTAAAACAATCCTCAGAGATAGAGAAAGCCTTGCAGGTGCTGTTTTTCTGTTCCTTGTTTTCTTGCAAGAGAAAGTCGAGGGGTGGTGAACCCCACTGACCAATGATGGTGATGTGTTAGTTTACTAACCAATAAGAGTTTTCTTTTCTGTAGTTTTCATGAATTGGTCTATAAAAAAGACCTGAGGCAATAAACCGGAGAGAATTCTCCTGTTCGATTCCACGAGAGAGTCTGTGTCGTTCTTTTCGCTGTTCCCAATAGAGCGACAGCTGGAGAGCTGCTCATGGCCCCAGCTGCAGGGAGACCAGCCCCAGCAGCTAGGATCTGGACAGACCACATATACAGGAAATCAGAGCCTTGAAAAGGCACCAAATATGCTTTGGTTTTGCTCTTGTGGCCCCACAGAGATGGAGTTGACATGTCCTTGAAGGCCATGCTGTTTTATAGCACAAAAAGGGCCATGAACTGCTCTGTGGCTAAGAGGCCAATGCACAACACAGCCCAGGTCTGTAGCACCAGGACTGGGCCTGTGGTCAGAGATTTACTAACACAGCCGTTATACAGATTCACATGTTAATACCATGTCTGCAGAGCTCCTTCTGTGGCATCAAGGGACTACAGCAGGACAGAGATTCTCTCTTTTGATGTTCACAACTTTTTGCTAGCACTTGAACAATCTGCTCCCTCCTTCACAGCAGTCACCTCAGCAGAAGGAATTTCCCCAAGGGAGTGTGCTTCAATTTTTGTAAAGCTGAGTGTCATCCCATACTACTGCAGTTCTCCAAGTGGATGCAGCTGATCATGAGGGTCAAAGAAGGATCTTAAAAATGAGGGTTCATTGCATACAGCATGGACCTACGACAAGCAGGTTCCAGCAGTTGTTTTGAACAGTGCACCAGCATCTATGTGATGATGAGATACACAAAGCTTTCCATCATTTCTCAAGATTTAGTCAGCTGTAATTGGAAGGGAAATTTGACACTGCACACCATTCCAGCTCATCCTTCTGAAGTTATATTCAATGTGTAATTAATAACCTATTGATTAAAATGGCAGGCAATCCAGCCTTGCAAGGGGGTGGTTCTAGCTGCCAGTACCAGTAGCACCAGTAGCCATCTTGTGGACAGAGGATCAACGTAATGATATGCAGAGTTGTGGATCACAGCTAGCACATCAGAAAAGTAGCACACAAACTATGTTAGATTTTTGTTTATAAATGTAAGTGAACTATCAGCATTCACTATTTTTTTTCACTGTTTCCAGCTCGCCCACAGTACCTTCATTAATGAAGTAACGGAAAGACCTGGGATCAGAATCACGATCTTGGCATTCAATCCTGAAGCCATTAATATTGGTCCCAACAGCTAAATTGACTGGGATTTGAAGTGAGAAGAAATTGGGTGAACAAACTGGTTCTTCATCATTTACTTCCAAAACATTCACGGTTACCTGGAAGAAAAGAGCAATATCAAGCTGAAGCTGCTTCAATGTACTGGGACAGATTTTCTTTTCATTTCAGAAACTGTTTGGTTTTGTCCATTCTGTTCTTTAGATCAACAACCATTGAAAAGCACTGAAGTCCCTTTCTAACCTAGCTCCCACCAGAAAATGTCTGTGGTCATCTGTCCTTCAATTCTTGTGATCAGCATTCTTCTGGAAACAAGTTCTGTAACCTGAGCCATCTTCCATAAGTGAAGGGTTTTCAAGATGACATGTCTGTTTGAACAACCTGACTTGTGTTATAGTTAAAATGAGAAATAATAATAGTACCACATAATCATTAAACTCCCTTCCAAAACTCTCAACTTGCTTCACAATCATTACTTAGGCCTCTTAGCATATTTAATAACCATTTAGAGTGTGTTCCATGGAAGCAAGAGTGTTTATAGACTCTTCCCAGTGAGCGAGAAATGCTGGTAATGGCCTCTTGCATAGATAGGAGCACCCTGAGTAGCACCAGATGTGTTTGATATCATCCGGGATTAGCTAGTTAAAAGAAAAAGCTTTCCCTTCCCAAAGTTCTTTCTTCTAATGTCTGTTAGTCAGGCAACAGATAAACTTGACATTGTTAAAAGCTTCTGATGCTAAATTGTCATTAATTTTCACCTTGAAACATTGTAGATGATGAAGAGATTAAATGACTCCTAGGTAGCAACTCTAGGGGTGGTGCTTGGCTGGAATGAAAAGCGAGCCTAGTACCTGTGTTACCCCCAAGACATGCGTAAAAATCAAATGTAAAGGAGTCATGAGGGACAAAATGTGAAATCAAAAGGAGCCTGTCTGTGAAGGACACTGGGATTTGAAAGAAGTTACTATAAAATACCTTTGTGGATATAGCATCTATACTTTTTTTCTGAATAAAGTAGGTCTGGGCAGAAAACCTAAGCTCAACCCTTCTGTTAAAGGTTTTCGTGGTACCTGTCATGGTCTTGGCTCTTGCTAGATAACACCATCAGGAAAAAAAGGAGATCAGGGCAAGGGCACAACTCCAGCAGGCCAAGTGGACACAGCTACTGGCCCTCTGACACTAAACCAAGAGGCTGCCCAAGCCCTCCTCCCATCCACATCCTCTCTCTACCACTCCATGAAAACACAACTCTGATACGCTGCAACACAATTCTCACACTACTTCAAACACTTTTCAGGGAAAAAAATCACAAACAAATTCAAAAGTATGTTTGAGGGCCAAGGGACACCACACAGACTCTAGAAAAAATTTGCCACGAAGCATGGCTACAATTAGATTGTGTTACCTGGCCTCATGATCCTGTCCTTTTTCTGTTTTCTAGTACCTCTATAGCCATAAAGAATAACTTAAATTGCTTAGGGTGCAGAAAATAATTTCACTGTCCAGGTAAAATAAGAAAAAAAAAAGTCTGAGAAACAAACATCACAGTTAAAAACATTAAAATATTATTTTATCCTTTTTGCGAGAAATAAACCAACACTGAGTGAACAACACCTCTTTCATCTGAGTAATATATTACTGGCAGGGTTGAACCTGCCTTTTACAGATCAAAGTGTTTTGCCCAATGTCTTATTATTCTTGCTAGGAAGAAGAGAGAAAGATGTAGGTAAAGGCGAAGTAGTAGAGTGGGTTTACTCACTGATGCTGTTGTAGACTTCTCTTGGTCTGAGGCCTGCACTATGAAAATATGTTTCTGAGTTGTTTCATAGTCTAATCTAGCTAAAATCCTCACATCTCCTTTTGTTGGGCTGATCCAGAAGATATTTGTGTAATCCCTGGTGCCAGTTGCAGCTACAATGGAGTAAGTGATGACACTGGGTGGACAGTCCTTGTCTGTGGCATGCAGTCTTCCAATGCTAGATCCAACTGAGAGACAGAAAATCCATATTTCATTCACATTTAAAGTAACAGAAGGTGCAGATGAAACTGAGCTAAAGATTTGGTTTAGTTTTAACTAAAAATTAAAGCAATGGTGGGATAAGCACTATTTCCCTATGGTGTGCTATGGCTCCCCTGTGCATGGGTTGCTAGCAGTAAATACCAAAACACAGGAGTCTCTCAAGAACCTCAGCAGAAGTGCTCTGTAGTTGGGCCAAGGGAGTCCTCACTTGTCTGTGTCAGTCTGTAAAGGTTTCTGTGCACCATAGTCTCTCCAAAAGGCTAATTTAGCAAGAGCAGAAAGACAGTGTAAAACAAGACATCTGAGCTCAGTTCCTGGCACTGTCCCAGATTTCTTGTGCAATTGCTGAATTTGTCTGTGTCTCAGCTGCCATCTGTACAATTGGAGTTTTTGCCAGTTTAGTCTATTTAAGGGTAGTAGGTGGTTGTATGGTGAGACCCTAGTTGAACTGGAACTTTGAGCCATTTGCCTCATCTACATATATGAAAATTCATTTGGAGCGAAAAGGCACTTAACAACATGGCAACATTATTTCTATCATTTAGGTTCTATTTACTGTACCTTTAGTAATTTCTGAAACACTAAATACATAAGATAAATTACGGAAGACTGGAAAAAATTCATTCACTGGCTTTATCCTGATGTAAATGTAGATGATATCTGGAAATATAACAGAAGATTAAATCATAGTTAAGTATGGCTGTGAAATTTTCTCATGCATATATTCAAAATACATATGGTATTCTTCTCTCCATGCTGTTACAGCACAGAAAACTATCAAAAGAAATGTAAAAGGGATACTTGCTTGAGTAGGTAGGATGGGCAATATCTTGCACCCTGACAGTCAATGTATAAACTTCAATGCCTGGATTAGCTGGGTTTTCTAAATCAATAGTTCCATTGATCTAAATAGAAAGGAACATAATCATAATTATACCTCCATACATGAAGTCAGAATACACATGATGACAATTACTCTTTTCATCATTCTGTGAGTGTGATTTGCCCCTTGGGTATATAGAACAGTTCTATAGGAATAACATAGGCAAACAGTCAATTCCAGGATTGAATTCCAGGCTTTTTCTACATACTCACACTTCTGCCAACAAAATTTCTTCCCCTTAAGAGCAGAAATTTTATCATTTGGATTATAAGGTCTTGACCTTTTACCTAGTCAATTCAAAGCTTGTGTAATGAGCTGGCTATTTACACTATCCTTTCTTGGCTCAACAAGGAATTGCCATTGTTAATAGTAATAGCTTGAGCTCATGCTGCAGACATTGAAAAAGAAGGTATCAGGTCCAGCCACGAGGGTTTGTCCAGGAACCAAGTTGTTACTAAATGATGGCTTGCACAGATTTAAATTCTAATTTTCTGAGCTCTCTATCTTTCTGTGGAACCCTCATAAACTTTGGGGCAGCAGGACCAACACACAGGCATCACAGGCTGGTTGTCTCTTCAGGGAGATTCCTGGAGGAAGAACTTACTTTGTATAATTTGTTACATTGTACATACACAACAATCAAAGGCTTGACAGCAATCATATCCTGTGCAGCAAGGAAAATTATTTTTATGTTGGCAGATGAGGCAGCTAAGGCCAGTTCTTATTGACAAGGAAACCTCAGTTCCAAAATTAAAGTAAACCATACAAAATCATTTTATTGCTCCTGTAGCACTCTTGTCTGCTAGACAGAATGCCTATTTTTTGTTGTTTCCCTTTTTTTTTTGTAGTTGCCCGTGGTTCTTTTTAAAGCAAAAAAAACCCCACCATTGCACATGTCCAGGAACTGGTGGGGTTCTGGCCAATGCAAGTCTGCCAGCAGCTGTCAGCAAAAAGAATCCATATTTTGACATGTGAAATCACAGAAGTGAAAATCCTACCACTTTTTTGTGAAATTTTGCCACTCAGAGTGGTTTTAAGATTCTGACCATTTACTGAGTTACTGAGATTTCTCAAGTATTTATATTCTTCATGCTGAATAGCAAGGATCTTCCACAGTCTGTCATGAGTAAATGGATAAGAAATGGCATCAAATTTCTCTGTTTTTCCATATCAAAGTTGGTGCTTCACACTCCCTAAAAAAGAATATTTTTTTTCAATCATATCTAGCACATTTATTTAAAACTGAAGAAAACAGTCTCTGTTCACTAAATTCTGTGGAATCCTTAGAAAGCATCCTATCTAGGGGTACCTAGTTCACAACTAGTCAAAACAGTTGTTCTCCACATAATACCTACTGTGAAATGGATTACAGTATTTTTTTTTCTTGTACAATGAATTAGAAAAATCCCTTATAATATTTCATAAATTGACTTCTCTATGGAGTAATCTAACATAAAGCCACAAATGACTGACCAGAAGTCTTCCAGACACAGTGGACTCCAGAGCAAAGTTATTGCTTCCGAAACCAGATAATCCAGTGAAACTAAATTGGTTGTTTGATGGATCAACATCAATATCTTTACAGTAATTTCTAAGATCAACAAGAAATGTTCCAGGAGTTGTATTTTCATTTGCTTCTTTCCTGTATAAAACAAACATATTTCCTGTCAGAGCAACTTATATTTCTCCTTTTGCACTCTTCATATATCACAGGCCAAAACACTGATTTATTTTTTAAGTGAAGTCCTAGATCTAAATATGCAACAATGGAGAAAGCAACCCAGAATCTGACTCATGTGTTGTGATGGACAACAGCCCTGTACAATGGGCAGGCTAATGACAAACGTCCACTCCAGCTGCAGATCTGGGGATGTACCCTAATCTGCTCACTGGTCTGGGGCAGAAAGGCAGTACCAAGGCAAGGAAGAGACTCCATACCTGAAGGCAGAAGGATTGCATTCTGGTGGGTTGTCATTGACATCATCAATAATGATTGTGATCTCCATTTCACTGGCATGGCCACTGCTGGAGCCATCCTCCACCCGGACTATCAGTGAAATGTTAGGATGGAGCCGCAGTGGAAGCACATCCCGGTCAACTCTCCCGGTCACCTGCAACACTCCAGTTGCTGTCAGAGAGCAGCCAGAAGTCAGATATTCACCATGGGAGAAAGCAACAAACTGTCATGGTGCATGTGCAAGAGGGTAGGCCAGCTCCACCGACAAGTAGCAGAACAAAAAGTCTTCTGCTCTGTGGAAATTGTGGCTGGTTTAGTTATTTTTTTTAAAGTGATACAAAATGGCTCTGACCATTCTGGGTAAGATAAATGGCTAGATACCATTGCTGAAAAATACACCTTAGGAGGCCTTAGCAGTGGGTTTGTCAAACATTTAGGTTTCTCTTACTCTCAAGCTTCTAGTGCAAGCCAGAAATGAGCACATTCACAGAGTATCAAGGACAATGAGCTGCTAATGTGCCTGTGCTGCCCTTGCTCCCCAGAAAGTAAGACAACTACACTTTCCACTGTTATCATTCAAGCATCCTTCAGCACCTCCAAATCTACTCACACATCAACAGAGCTGTGACAGACTGTGCCAAGTGCTCTGGTCAGCCACTCACTTAATACTGTTTTTTCACTTCTGTTTGCCTCTATCAAAAGTATTATGGAACAGTACAAGTACTATTCCCAGAGCACAAAGGAGTTAAAAGAACAGTGAATACATCCTCTGCATTTTGGAATGCAATTGAGGAGGAAGGTGGCAATACAACGCCAAAGGGTATAGGGAATCCAAAGTTTTAACCATCCTTATCCCCCACAGCACTGTGCTGTGTGGCACTTCTTACAACTGTGATAAACAGTTCTAAAGCAATAGCAGACAAGGGGAAAAGCTGTCACTGAATGCCAGCCCTGGAGGAAAAAATCCTGGGGAAAAAATGTACAGACCCCAGAGGGCATGAAGAAGATAGGGTCACCATCCTTTTTGGATGGTCTTGACCGAGGAGGGTCATGAATAGAAAAATGAACTTGAGGTATAGAATTGCTGTGCACCTCAGTGTTAGAGAGGGTTTTAGACAGGAGGGAAGACATCATGGTCTAACTACCTGCAGCTGTTTCAAGAGACCCAGAAAGGTCACTGCAGTCCTCAAAGATTGAAAATAATTCAGCAATCTTACTTCCACCCAAGGAGCCATGACCCTCCAGAAACAAGTCAATATTTGTCAAGAAGTCACCTTTGGTCTACTTTCTTCAAGACACCTTACCAAGCCTTGGTCAGCTGACCAAAGAATTTTACCTTAATAAGGGACTGGGCACATTCCTTATTGCTACAAGGAGCCACAAAATAAAGTCTATTTAAAACTAAGGCAAAAATAATTTCTCCAAAGTAGACAGTCTCTTTTTTTTTTTATTTTTCAGATGTCAGAAGTCACATTTTTGTTTGTCTGACCTGGGTTTATGGAAAAATGTCTGTCAGATGACTGGATGCTGTAGAAAAGTCTGCTGGGAGAATCTTCATCATCAGGATCTTCAGCTGTTACATTGGCAACAATGGTGCCCGGGCTTTGCTCCTCTGGAATTCTGTAGATTCTTTGTTTCCTACAAGATAAAATTCAGCAAAGCATGCATCTTGTTTGTAAGGGCAGCTGATTACAGACATAGCTGAGAAGCCAACTGTAGCAGCAGAGCCATAGCCTTGCTGGGCTCAGTGATGGCTATTTGCACGTCTGGATAAAAATCCCAGTCATTGGTTCTGCCAGCTGGACATGTAGCAGTAGCTGAACTGGCACATGTTCATAAAGCATGACACAGCCACACAAGTAAGAGCTCTTCCTCTGCAAGTTTTCCACAGTAAAAACAACTTAACTTTCACAGAACCATGGAAGTTGAAGAGGGGGTGGTTAAATCAAGCCATCCATCTCTGTACAGAGCCACCAGGTCATAAAGACATTTGCTTTAATTCCTTCATTTTGTGAGAGAAAACCAAAAATTACAATAAGTAATGTAGTTAATCATCTTTTGGGATGAATGCTGGAGCACTCTTGGGGGCAACAGTATTACAGAAAAACTGAATTATTGCTGCAGTAGGCAAAGGCAGGAAGGAGCGCTCTTCTGGATGCCTAACAGAAAAACATCCCTCAAACTCCAGCAGTATCTGTCTATCTGATGCATTTTACATTGGGAAAATGGTTCTCTACTGCTGCTGTTTGGTGTGCCAGTACTCCCAAATTTTCCAATAATTGTGTTTTATAGGTCACAATAAATTGCATTGTGCAAGCAATTGTGCAGGATTGCTTACAGTGGTTGCGGTTTGATGTTCACATGGGTACTCAGGTGGACAATTTCAGAACTTGAACCACATGTAAAAATAGGCATAGGCCAGGACACAAAAATGGTGCAAGGAATTTCAGAAGACTGATTCCTATTACTCACACATGGACACACACATGTCTCCTGATTCTGGAACTCAAAGGGAGTTGAAGGTCCTCAAGAGTTAAAAAAAAACATTTGAAGTGTGTTCCAAGACTAAATACTTTTTGCAGTTTTAAAACATTCTAAGCTACCACTTAGGTAATTGACTAGTCTGTAGTTTCTAGTACAGGAAAACACGAGTTATTTGTTGTTCTCTGAAGACACACTTCATGGGGCACTTAGCAATTGGAGCAGAGAATTGCAGAGACAGAACAGAAGATCCCATGCCTCAAGAGCTCCACTTGCAATTTTAAAATGGTTATGAAGACACACTATCTTCAACTGTTCTGTCAGTTCATATGAAAAGAGTCAAGTATACAGGCGAGAAATCACATAGGGTTTTCCCAGTAAAAACACCTAACTTACAGACAGAAGAAAGCAAGGAGTTTTTGAAGCCTGTTGTGTCAGTTATTCACAAAGTTTTGATCTCATCCTTGGCACTGAAGCCCTCCCTTCCTTGTTCTCCTGTTGCTTCCAGAGTCATGCAGAAAGAAACCGATCCCACTCACTCCCACCCCTCTAACTGTATTCAGCCCAAAGTAGGAAATTCCCTAGGACCACTGGAACCCCAACTCTAACCTCTCTGTGAACAGCAAACTCATCACAGTTCCACCCTCATAGTCCTACCAACCCTTCTGCAACATGGTCATTATGCCATCCCCACTAGATATTTTGGGAAGAAGTGGGATATTACTGAGCACACCCCCATAGCACAAAGAAACAGCTGGGGAGGAGTTGGGGTCACTTCCTACACAGCAGTGTCTGGGATGTGTCCTGTTGTCATCTGTCTGCCACCTGCCAGTGGCTTTTTACAGGATGGTTCAAGCAGACCTTTTAGTCACTGCAATATAACTGCAAAGGCAGTATATGTTTGTTTTCTTCTCCTTTGTTTTCCTGACTCCACAAGTTTTCCATTGATTTTAAAAGGAACAGTTTCAAAAGCCTGAATGCCAACATAGTGTTGTGAACACCAAAACCAGATGTGCTTGCATATACTATGGGAACAATTAAAAAGACCCTTTGAAACTCGGTTCTTGACATCTATGATTGGGGTAAAATAAAGGAGGTTTGTTAACTCCTCAAGTTTCCCCAGCTCTTACTCCAGAACTAATTATTAGTGTCAGGAAGTACTTAGCCCCAGCATGCAGCTCACATTATAGCAGGGGACAGGCCACATATGTGCATATTAAGGATAGATCATGAAATACAATTTAATCTAAAATTCTTTACAAACTGAGCTGCTCTTTTTGATCAGTAGTGTCAATCTAAAAAAGGACAAGATTCAAACAAATACTAGACTCTATTTGTGCCATATGAGTCTTAGAACTTAGGTGTTACAGATTCTCAAGCCACTGCAGCTTTCAACTAATTCAAACAAATAGATATTTAAAAGAGCTCTTTTAGCATTCCAGACACAAGAACAAATACACAGAAATGGCAAAATAGGAGGCAACAATCATCTAGAACACAATGTGCAGACATTGGCACTGGGAACAGGATTCCTTCTCCTTGCAGAAGTACAGTAACATGGAATCAGCTACTAGAGTTCTTGTTATTGCAGACATGAGGTTCAAGTATTAAGTAGGTAGCAAAAACAACATCAACAACAATTTATGCCTATTTCTAACATTTAATTATTTTGTTTCTTCAGGTTCTTCACCCCTTTATCCATCAAGGTCCAGATCATTGGCCTCAGCCCAGGAGCCACCCACTGCTCTCGGTCAAGACAACACCCAGAAGATTGTTCCAAACAAGTGGCTGGAACCTCCTGGCATGGCCCCAGGTGCTATCCTGTCCTCACTTTTGCAGAGATGGCATCATAAATATTCTCAGCAGGGAACTTGCAGAGTCTCACAATCAGGAGACACGATGGCATTGCCTTGAATCCCATCAGTGTCTCATACAGTGACAAAGATAAATCAACAACAGAGTCAGATCAACTGTGATAATTTATCAGGCTCCTGCTTCAGAAACAACTGTCCATTGTGTTTTCCAGAGCAATACAGCTTGCTTGTAGCACATGCATATTTTTCCACATTTTCAATATATCCTGTCTCCATTAGCCTTCAAAAGCTATTTCTGACTTGTGTGTTATGACACAATTTCCTGCTTATGACATAGTAAGAGACAACAAAGTTTCAAAGATCACCTATTATTTACAAGTGTGTCTGGGAAGAGGAAGACTGATCAAAAGGGAGACCTTCTTATGTCTAGACATTTCTGCATGAATAAACACAATTATGATGAAATGCACACCTACATAAGGAGAAAACTCTATATGATTGTATTCACACCGGGTGAAATTAATCTCCTTGTCTGAGCTTGTCCACAGATCTTTGCATAGCTTTAACCTCTGTAAATGCTAACAAGTAAAACAAGTTTGTTTGTCTGTTCTTAGTCTGAAGGCAGCGCCTAGAAAACTTTAAACTATTAAGAACATAAATAAGAATAAATTAGGAACGTTAGGATAAAGCTTTCCAGTATAAGAATAGGAATCATAGCAAAATTAAAATGCTTTTTTCAGTAGTATTTTGTTGTCATAGTTATTTGCCCTTATGTTAAACCCTCCGACTGGTGCCAAAGCAGTAAACCTGAGAAAACACCTACATTTTGAATGCAATGGAAAAATTTTACTCACGTGGTAAAGTAAGGTCTTTCATCATCGATGTTAATTATATTTATATTCACTGTTTTGGTTGAGTTGAGTCCTTCTGGATCTGTCACTGTTATGTTTAAAAAGTAACTGTTAGATAAGAAAAACAGAACAGGAATTATTCTGTGTATGTCAGAAAACATTTCCCTGAATACTATAAACTATGGGAATAAAATACATTCTCACCAGTGTGGATCTTTCTCATAATCAAATTCTTTTGTGGAAAAAATGTGTCCACTTCTCCTGATTGAGAATGGCACTGTTGCAGGGAGCAGTGAATACTGAAATGAAGAGAACAAAAATTCAGTCTTTTTGTCTTTAAACATACCTCCATTCATTCATTCCTTGCCTTGTAGAAAAGGGAAAGTTATTTGCACCATGCAAATAACCTGCAAAAGCCACTGAGCAGATCTGTCCAAGGATGTAACAGCATTTATTTATTTGCAGCTTCTTATGCCTCAGATATGTCAGGTTAGAGGGCATATGGAACTCACTGCCATTGCTTTGGAACACAAAGCAGAGCTAAACTCCCACAGTGCTGCTTCCCTCCTCACCAGCTCAGTTTGACTGGGCAAAGACTCAGGACAGACTTCAAGCTAATTGCTTTCTTTAAACATTGAAGTAGCATCTTTGGGTTCAGTTCTTGAATGTACTGTACTTTATAAAGCCAAACTAAATAAAGCAAAGATACAACATAATTCTTAGTTAAGTGCAGTTACTTTTCCCCAGCTACCAACTTAACATTTTCCACAAGTTTTTCTGAATACCAACAGTATTTTCAGTTCAGCCAACACATTTTCATTACTGAAGGTCACAGTTTGTCCTGAGATTGTCAAAAACTTGATATTAATTTGCCTTGTAAGTGATTTCCTTATGGTCTCATTTAAAAGAATTTACATTGTGATACAGAAATTAAAAATTTTATTTATTTTTAGTCGCTGTCATCTATATGAAACATTTTGTGAGCTATTTTTTTAATTTTAAATTCACAATTTTTACTGTCTCTCTGATTAACTATATCAAATTCTGCCTTCAATATCCCTTAATTTTGGAAGGCTGAGAACTTAAAATATAATTTTTGTCCAAACATTAAGGCTGTTTTTTCTTAGTTTAATATTGAGAATGCTTATTTTTTTCTAGATCAAACCTTTCCTGTGTTTCTGATATGGAAGGAAGTTGTTGAAAGATGATGGTAATTCACATTTCAGACACAGCAGACTACATAAACTCTGGAGTTTTTTGTTTAGTACAACTTACTTGGAGTTTTGCATTTTCAGGATCAGCTGCATCAACTTGGAAAATGCGTTCTGGAGGTGTCCCTTCCAACACGTAGATGGTCACAGCTGCACGGACATAAGAGTACTCTGTTATCTGGGTAAAAATAAAGGACACAGCAGCAAAGAGACTGATGCACTGAAGCTGTCAGGATGTATTACTACCTGCTACATCTTCTCACTTCACAAGTGTAATTCCAAAATCATCATAAAGATCACAAATACTCAAAAGACAAAAAGAAACCAATTACATATCTGTAAACAGGCAACAACCACTGCAATATGAATTGTCCATTCAGGGGAAGGACTGATCTTTCCTTATGGCCGATCTTGAGCTATTCACAGATTATGGGGAAAATTATGCATTTGGGCTACATTTGTGGGGTTTTTACTATGCAGGTGGGAAGAACACAATCCTGTGCTAGGTCCTCATCATCATACCCCTCCTGTCCTGTGCCCTGCCAGGAGACCTCAGAGCCTTTCATCTTAATTTCTGCTTTTCCTTTACACCTGTGAGGCAGATAAGTAGCTGATGGTCTGCACAGACTTAAATGTTTGCTTTACTGAGGCTGGTAATTCAGTGCAAGGTATGTTTCTCTCCATGCCAGGGATTCTCACAGCTGGTCTATCCCATACTGGACTACTGGCAACAGCCTTATCTCTCCTTGGGCAGAGCAATTAACAGGACAACAGATCTTTAGATCACATTATTTGCTTTATGCCCTTTTGTGTATGCTGAATCTGCTCTTTCTGGACTATTAATTTCCACTGTGACCCCTACTGACTGCTGCTCCTCATCAGAGCAGTAGGAATCCCAGAGCAGCATAATGAGTTGTTCCCAGAGGACAACAATATGAATACAAAGTTTAATGAGAGGGAGATGCTTTTTCATAAACAGCAAATGCACAATTAGTGTCTAATTGTGGCTGGTACTGTTAACTAAAGCCACGCAGTTAGACAGATCAGACATCTGTGCTCACCAATTTATGGCAGCTCTAGCTGAGAGTTAAGCTGATGCCTTTATTTGTAACAAGTTCCCACATAGTGTGTTTCATGCTGTGTTGATCCCTTGAAGCGTCAGATTTAATTATTATTAGATTCCAGTGGCACCCATGATATGCAAGACACCAGCTATACCAAGAAGATGACACAGCCTCTTCCCTGGGGAAGCTAATTTGCTTTACAAACTAAGTATTGTATGGAATCAGCAATGCCAATGTTCTCAGGAGGCATCAGTGAGGAAGGCTGAATGTGAGCAGGCTGCTCTGAACCCGTCCCCTTGCAAAAGTCAGGCTGCAGCCAAGCTTCACTGTCCCAGCGTGGTCAGTCCAAACCTGAGGGGTTAGCAGCCAGCTCTGAATACCTGCCACAAAGGGATCACAGTTTAGTATTTTCACATGTTTTAAAACTGAGTATTGAAGTATGCTTGGCCATACAGTGCTGCTATGACAGCAAGTTGTCAAACAGGCTCTCAGTACTTTATGGAATGAACTGAATTGTTCTGTCTGCATGTGAGCACATAATAAATCACTATATTCTGATGTATCTGTTACCATTTTTGTAGGTCTTCTTCATTAGTAAATAAGCAAGATAAGATCTCTTAGAGAGTAGGACACTTATTTCCCATCCTTTCTGCTGGAGTCTGAGATACAGAGTGTGTGCCCTTGTTTCTAACACTTAGTTCTAGGATTCAAAGAAACACTGAATTTTGTATAATATGAAATTCATGAGCATGTTTTCATGGTGATACATGAAAACAAATGTTAAAGTTAGATAGGAAAAGTGTAAGTATGTAGATTAGAAAGTTTCTTAAATAACTAGGTGAAAAAGTAGTTTAGAGAACAGGAGACAAGATGGAGGATTTAGGGTGTTGTCTCTTGTCCTTCTTTCTTCTTCATGTTCTTTTCCTAGGGGTTTTTGGGTAGTAGTAAGTGACTGGATAAAAAATACTGTAGTGCAGCACACAGGTGTTAGGTCATTGGGTCACTAAGAAAAATAATTTAGTTGGCATCTGTTAATTGGGTAAATGGACATATAAAAGACCTTGAAGAGGATATTTGTTAGCCATTTTACCCCTTTTCTATCATAATGCACATAGCTCCTTGTACCTTGTAGTGCTGATAAGAAAAGAATAAAATGCTGAGACCGAACAAGAGAAAATAGCCTCCCTCTCATCAATCTTCAGTTCAAAGGGAGAAAGAACCTAATCCAAAAGTCCGTAACGAGACACCTTTCTATTGATGGCAGTGTCAGGTACAGCACAACGTGCAAAGCCTGCACTGGCCACAGCTGCAGTCCAGTCTCTCCAGCCTCATTCCTAAGGCTACTGCACATTCCTCCCCTTTGCATCTTTGCCCCTGGTCTAAAAGTAAACTTGGTTAACATCAATTGCCCCATGTAGGGGCCTCCTTCAATTTGTATCACTATAGATCACAATCTCTGAGGTCTCACTCTTAAGACTGATTTTCAACTTAATTTCTCGTGTGAAGGTGCAGATGCCATATGCAGATATAAAACATCTGCAAAGCCAGATTTTTATTGTTTTCCCACAGAAATTCTTGCACATACAATATGCTCTTGTTGAAATTTATCTTGCTTGTCAGTCCAGTTCTCAACAAACTACAGAAATATGGACCCATAATCAATAGTTATAAACCCAGCAAACTTTAATTTTCTAATCAAAAAGAACATATGTATTTATTGGTATTTTTTTTCCTTTAATTCTTCAGCTGCTTCAAAATGGGTAAACAATTTTTTAACAAAACTTCAAGAAAAATGAAAGGGCATTTCCAGAGATGAAGCATACCAACTCTTTGTGTAAAACAACACTGATAAAAACAGTGTCCTATTCTTCCCTTGTTTTCCTGAAGCAAAATACTTAGACTACTTTAGACTTTACTTTAGACAACTTTAATTACAGGCAGTGTATGAGCTCAATTTTTTTTAAGCTGATGTAATCTTTTCAAGTATTGTTCTTTTCAAATTCTACCATTATCTTACTTTGAATTGCCAAATTTCCTCGAAATACAGGATGTTCATTTTTATCTGTTACGTGAATAGTCAATGTGTTAAGGTCAGTTCTTCCAGTTACATCTTCAACAAAAATCTGCAAATCAAAGCTCTTTGGCATTGTTTCATAATCTAGGACAGGGTTTCCAGTGGTAATAACCTGAAAATAAAAGATTATTATTAGCACATAATGCAAGAGATGAAACTTAGAGTCCAAATGAGTGAACACAAATCAAGAGACACTTTCAATCTGTAAAGAGTGAGTGTTCTAGATAATCTTTTACTTGTTGGCACATTTTGCATCAGTGGCGAAAATGTGACAGAAACAGAGTAAAGAGATCAAAATGTTGTCTGGCTTCATGGACTAACTCAAAGAGCTTTTCTGTGAGGAGCAGTTTGAGGAGGAGATAGCCTGGAAGGAGCTGCCTTGCCTCACAGACAATGCTTTATCTTCAAATTCAGGCCTACAGGTATGTCTCTGTGCCAAGTGTTTTCCTTCCTACACCATGCTCCAGGAGTGCTCAAGGTGTGATGGACTGAGAATTCAGAGGAAGCCTTGCAAGACACAAGGGCAGCTTCACTTTTTCTGTGAATTAGGAACATGAGGAGGAAGATCTTTTACTTGAAATAAAGAGTGTGAAGGCAGAAGACCATATAGTCTAGAAGTTACTAGAACCTTCCTTGTGTAGCCTGTATCTGGGAGAAGACTTGCAGGAAAACCACAAAAGGGAGCTTCATGGGTACATTGTCTGAGAGAGGCACCAGAATTGTTTGGGGAAAATGCCAAACTAATTGAAAAAATATCCTAGGCCTTGAGTTCTGCAAGATTGATAAGGCAAACATTTGCTTTATTTTGTTTAGGGGATTTTATTTCGAAGGCTTTCAGCTCTACATATTGCTTCTTAACACAAAATATGTACTAGCATGAGATTGACACCCTATGAAAAAATGTAAAATGCAATCATTCTGGATTTAGGATGAGTCCAGAGCAACAGGAGGTTACTGAAAGTTGTGTGCCTCAATCTTCACTGCTGAAACCAATAATAAAACAAGATCTTTCCTTTCTTGGACAAGAAATGAAAAGGTGACCATTAAGTTTTTTTACGTGGCTAAAAATGTGTGAAACTTGAACCCAGTAGCAGGGTGCTGTGGAACTGGAGAAGTAGAAGAGCTGGGATTCATGAGTGTGTATGACAAGTAGCATGTCAGTATATTCACAATACTGCAGAATAGAGGAGACTGAAGAGCATGCAGAAGGAGAACAAAGAGATAAATCCTTGGGTTTAGATGAGATGCTGTGGGCCAGAGGACAAACACAAAAGCACAGCACAGTTAGAAGACAGAAGTCAAAAGAGAGACAATTAACAAAGAGTTGGAGGAGAGTGAACAGAAGCACAAATGTTTTGTCCTGACAGCTTCTGTGCTGTCAGGAACCTCATGGATCTTTCTGTTAAAATACTGCAGGAGAAAATAACTGTGTCCTGGATGCTCTCCTTTCCTCCTATACTGTACAGATATGAGTTTCCCATAAAAGTGATGCTAACACCGAAGAAACATTGTAAAAAGCTTGTCACAACCATGGAAAGCTTGATGTTCAAAATTAATGTTTGATGGAGATCTAAATACTGTAAACACATACAATGAATTCAACATTTTAAACTGTCCAGTTCTAAGAAGAAGTTATGTGTTCTGGAGATTATCCCTCCAGTTCACAGCCAAATATTTTCATTGGTGCTGTAACTACAGCTGGACTAAATGTGTCTAAATGCACATCTTCCACCCTCCTTTATGCAGGCCTTGGAAGTGAAGATGTGAATCTAAATGATCTTTCTAGGTTTCTTTTGAAATTTTTTGGGAACAGCATGCAACTGGCATAGGCTGTGAGCAGCTATTCTCCTTTCCTTCAGGTAGGAGCAAAGCTTACTGATAAAAGCAGGACTGCACACACTTGAGCAGCTGCAGGCTTCATAAAGGGGATCTAGAGTCACCCCTGAACTGTCTATCACTCATTCCACATGAGAAATTCACTGCTCCCTGCTCCACCACCAATATATTCAGAGAGCTCCACTAAGAGCACCCAGGTAGTTTCAGGCAAAAACAGGTTTTCATGCATTCCACACATCTTCTGCTCTTGAGAACCTTCAAACAGGAGTAAGGTGAGGAGGAATGGGCAGGACTGAGATCTCAGAAACTCTTACTTTCTCAGAAGTCTCAAAATATATCAAGAAACATGATATTGTTTTCTGCTGCTGCAACAGGACTAAATGTGCTTCATAAATACTGAAGAGCCTGTCCTAGCAGGTACTTAGCTAATCTCATAATTCATTCATTAAATTAGTTCCTTTTCTATATCTTAGCAAAGATTTAATGACAGTAGATAGAGCTGAGGTGTCTGGTTTTGGATCACATCTCTTTTATGAAAAATTGTACAGATCTGCTACAACATAGCATAAGTAATTAAAAGTAGCAATCCTCAACAAATAAATTAACTAAGAACATCCAAGTATTTATCCTTGCTTTGAGCTGCAATTAGCACTCATCAGCTAATTTGCAGAATTTGTATGTAGCTTTCTTTATGTTTTTTTCATGACTTATATTCACTGGCTCAAACTCTTTGTTCTAGTCCTCTGAGTTACTTAGGAAATGTTGGAAAAAGCAACAGTTCAAGCAAAACATAGAAAGGTTCACAGGCCATTCTGGTAATGTGGCTGCGGTATGAAATGGGTCCAAACTGGCACTTTGGAAGAAGCAGTCTCTTCAGCTTCTTTGGCCATCCATTTTCATCCTTGTGTCACCCTTCACTGTGCTAGAACAAGAATTTCTCCATCATCCTTGCCATGAAAAATTCCAAGAAGGACTTTTTGTCTATTATTTTTCCTGCAGATTAACTTCTCAGTCACACTCAACAAGCAGCAATATAAATTCTTGTGTGTCATAATATAAAGATGGCATGGGACATGAGCAAACAGGTATAAAAAAGGACTATTTTGCAGCAGAAGGGGTCACTTTAATTCAAAATGCCAAAATAAAGCTTAGGAAGGGAGTCCTACATTATGGATTCTCTGTCAGCAAAGCCAGTTTAAGGGATGTATCTATTTCCTTCTGACTGTTACCCAGGAGTTGAGGAAAGAGCATGAAGCAGAGTTCAGGGAGGTTTAGGCTGGATTTCAGGCAAATGTTTTTTACCCAGAAAGTGGCTGAACCCTGTAACAGGCACTCCAGGGAGGTGGTCACAGCACCAAGCCTGGCAGAGTTAAAGAAGTGATTGGACAATGCTCTCAGGCACACGGGGTGATTCTTGGGATGTCCTATATAGAACCAGGAGCTGGACTAGATAATCCTGAAGGAACCCCTCCAACTCAGCATATTCTATAATTCTACAATTCTATGATCTCTTCAGCTGACACAGTCCAGGTATTTGTGCAGTCCCACCCTATGCTTCACAGGTGAAAGAAGGCTCTTTTGAGAGGTTTTTTAATCACTTCACTGACCTGGCTGGGGAGCAGTAAAGAGCCATCAGCGCTGGCACAAGTGACCTTTGTACTCTGCTGAGAGGCTGGAGCATGGGAGCCACAGCAGCTCCCTGCAGGCACATCAAATCCATGAGCCAATACCACCTAGGCCTGCAGCCTTACTTTTCCCAAATTTTCTCCCAAAAGCACCAGCAGAGAGAACAAGAAAAGAGCTGTTGTATCAGTTCTGTGAAAACCCAAACACCCAGAAAAGGATATTCAAATCACCTTTTTAAGACTCTGCACCATTTCTATCTGTATCTATTAAAGCCACTCTTCACTGTTCAGGCTCAGATGTACAAGCAAATTGCAATGGGATGACAAGTTATCAGGCATCTGAACACTCATTTCCTGTGACAAATGTGAGCTAATAGTTGCTAATTTATTCAACAATAAAAATCAGCCTGAAGTAATGGAAATTGCTCTGCATTTGCCATGGGACAGGAGTGTGCAATGGATATAGGCAGGTCACAGATGTGTGGAAGGGTGATAACTTCTTACCTTAAGATAACTTCCTCATGTGTCACAGCCTTTGTTCAGAATTAAAAGATACTTTGATCTGATTCAGCCTCATTTATTTTGGAAGTGAGACAAATTTATTTTAACTCCTGGTGAGAGTGGCCAAACAGTGGTTTAACTAAGGCACTTTCGTTTCATTTCACTTCATACATATTAAGCTGAAAAACTATAGATAAAACCCCAAAACAGAAGCAGATCCTCCAGGTTCTTCTTCACCTCTTATTTTCTAAAAATCACAATTTTTCTATCACAGAATTAATGGAATTATTGTGATGAGTGATTTTTCCAAGATGCAATTAAAAATCATAATTACTATTGCTGTTCGTCTGTCATATCTATTACAGCATTTTTGAATATTACCACAGTCTGCATTTAAAATTCTTTTCTGATTAAAAGATGTGACACTATGCACTGTCAGTGCTCAGTAATCCAGGAAACATCAGCCTACAACAGAAAATTACTCAAGTTAAACTCACCCTGAATTCAAGACCTCCTTTTGATTCAATGTCAAAAGCTTCTGTGAGTGGATTTGAATTTACTATGGTAGGAAGAATTGCAACGCCTTCAGCAGCCAATGGAGAAACAGTCACATTAAAGTCATAGACTGAAACACCAGCTGCTGAGTTTTCTTCAACAGTGCTTGTTGCAGGTAAGCCCTTAAGCAACTGGGTTCTTCTTCCTGAAAGATGAAAATGAATGTAAAATTACTTCTGGGAATCTTGAGCTAATAAGTACACAGCTTTTGTCAAGAGCTGCCATTAAGGAACACAAAATGCCCTGACTCTCTTTTTACCTATGAATGGGGGCATTGCATCATAGTAAATCCAGTGTTAATGCCTAAAAAATCCATTTTTTCTTTTATTCAGTCCTATAATGTTGTCATCTAGAGTGTTATTGTTAAAGAATTATTTTACTGCACCATTTGCCTTCATATATGTTTTTATACCTAAGCAAAGAAGCCAAATTTTTTTCTATTTTTTCATTTTTCCCCCTGTACTAATTAGTGCCTCTGTTCACCGTTACATCAAAAAATACCTTGAGAAACAGACCCAGATACTAAAGAAATAATCTTTTTTTGTGGACTATACTATCTGCACCACCTGTTCCCTCCATTTTCCCTCTTCTAATTCTTTCTATGGCAGCTGTGTGCAAGCCTGGCTCTTGAGTAGTGTGAGTTAGTAGCAGTTTCAGGGGTGGTTCTGTCATGTCTCCTGCTTTGAGCAAGGAAGAGCAATCTGGAGAAGTCTTTGCAGAAGATGCAGGCCCACAAAAGCACACTATGGTTCAAAACTGCATGAAGCTGTACATACTGGGGAGGCATCTAACAGATCTGCGCAAGCTCCTTGTTTGTCCAGACCTCTGGTCTCCCCAGACCGAACTTTTTGCTGCCCCTGTCATTTAGCTTCTAGATTTTGGTATTTTTGACAAAGGCCTGTTGTGCTTCATCTTATGAAGAATGTCAGAAAACATAAATCAGGACTGCTTTTGGTGCCCTGAAGCAGCACTTCATTAATCTCACATCCCTGAACCAGCAATGTACCTCAGCACCAGAGTACGGCAGGGCTGACTCTTGCTTGGGGATTCTTCACTGGCTCGTCCAAAACACTCTCCAAGAAAGCTGGCTGTGTTCAGCCAAACTTCCTACACACTGTGCCAAGAAGGAGACAGATACTGCCCACTCAAGGGTCTGGACAGGCTCATTAATTACTGTAATTACAGTAATTACTGTAGCAAAAGCCCCATTAAGTTGTTCTGGTTTTTTTTGCTGCAGAGCTACAGGGTGAAAAGTTGCTACAGGAACTAGTCTGAGACCACTTGAGCTGCAGCCTAAGGGCCCCTCCACAGCTGCATGGAGATTCTCATGCTCCCACACTGCAGATACAGCAGGTTCATGAGTCACTGATCCAGCTGGGATTACTCTGGCATTTATGGAAAATATGGCATTGGAGAAACTCTACAGGTACAGGCTGGGATGTGGGAGACTGTGAGGTGGGAACTGCCTGAAAGAGTTAATCTGAACAGGTCAATCTGACACCTTAGTAGGACTGAGTTCAGCTGAGCTGTTACTGATTTATACCAGCAGGAGCAAGATAACAGTGAAGGACTAAGTTTTTATTACTGTTATTAGAGATTCTGGAAAACATCATCAACAAAAATCACCCATGCAAATGAGGCTGAGCTGAGAAGGGCTTCTGGAGATACATTTCCATAAGTGGAGCTGAACTTTGAGTGTAATCTCCTGTGGACAGTACTTGATGAATTCAGCTCACTCATCAAGCCACAGTTCATTAATGGAAACCATCTATAAAAACAATGAATTAATTTACTAGTATTTAGAAATGTAGAAAGGAGTTGCTATTTTTGTATTATCTCCAAAGATTTCATTGGCTTTTTATTCAGAATTTGTCTTTCTAAATAAAAAGTTCTTACTTCTTTATTTTTAACTGAAATTTTAGGTTCTTCATCTAAATGCTTCTTCTTTTTCCAACCAATTTTACAAAACCCCTCCTTCCATATTCACAAATCCTTGCTTACCTCTTTACTTTGCAGAACAAAATATTTCTGAAGTAATTTAACACATTATTTATCAGAATTATCAATGACAATCATTGACAAATGATGAATACAATGATATTAGTTTGGAAAAGTTTATGTATATTTAAGACTTATTTGTCTGTGATGTGCCAGTCTTTAGAGTGTGTTTGAGTAACACCTTCAAGATTTTCTCTATCCACCACCATGCAGGTTAGAAAAATGCTATTTTTCAAAGAAACCTGAAAGTCACAGGCAGTGTCCTAATCAATCTGCCTAATCAGGCAGTTTTGGGAACATCAGGAAAACCACTGAATACTGTCAGGTTTCTGAGGGATTGCAGAAATCTTACAGTTCCTTGAGAACAAAATGACCCTACCTGAGGAAGTAGCTTACAGCAGCAACAGTGCTTCATGTGCCATACAGACTTCAGACAGTTTGAATATCTACTAAGTTGCTAATATACGAATACTCATATTGGCAAATTTCCCATGTATTTACACTGATCAAAATTAGTGATTTTGCATCACTAATATAGTCCATAAATTTCTTTCTGTTTGGTCCTGTTTGGTTGCTTGTTTTACTTTATCAAAGAGAAATGTTATCAATATTTGAAAGGAAGATACTGGAGTATAACTACTAGTTGTTGTTTCTTGGAGAGCTGACCTCCTTTCCCACTCCAGTGCTGTCACACTGAGCAGTGGCTATTAGAAATGAAGTGCCTCATTAAACGAAGTGTTTTAGCAAAGAGTCATATTCTCTTCATTATACTGCTGTAACCACAGAGCCCAATCTATTTCAGTAGGAAAATAATTGTTACTTGATTTTTCCCATCTGTGTCTGATCCCTAAATATGTATTATAAAATTCCCTAGAGAAAGTATAACAGCCAACAGTGTTCTAATTTTAGCAGCATGATGAAATCATGTTCTTACCAGATACTACTCCCAGCAAAATTAGGAAAAGGATCGTGCTCCTCATTGTCTTTATGACCCTGTCCTTCATGTTACCAGGATGCAAACTGAAGGAAGATCACAGTATGTTTTCTGCAGTTTAAATCAGCTCCTCCTAAATTCTTCCTCTTTTTCATGTTGAGCAGTGAGAAATGAAACAAAGGACCCACGTCTCTAAGGGAGTTCCCAAACACTGTCAGCTTGTTTGCTTGTCAGGGAACTGCTCCTTGCTGACACTTCATTCACAGCCCTGGTCTGTACTTGGGAAAACAGTCATTAATTGTCCTTCCACTATAATAGTCTTATTCAATGAAGCATTATGAAGAGAATCTAGTATTGTTTAAATCTGGAAATACCATGCCGCTTTCACCACTCTGTCAATGAGGTGCTCTCTTAACACACCAGAATCAAATACTCGTGTTTTTTTTACCCAAACCTAGAACCTGAAGTTTTCTTACTTTTCTGACTACTAAAGAATCACTCAGACAACAAATACTACATATTTGGAGGTGGGGCATGTGCACATGAGGAAGTCTGTACATGATGCAGCTTTTCTGTCTCAGGAACAGCATGGACCCCCAAAGAAGCGCACTGGCTCCCTTAGATTAAACACTTAACTTGCTAGCCTACAATACAACCAAATTTGGTTTGTTTTTTTTTTTTTTTTTACTGAGGAGAGTCCTAGTGTTATTTCATTGAGAATAGGAGAGCAGTGACACTAATACTGGACCTGAATGAAATATAGATGCATTAGGATTGATTAATAGAATAATTTAGCCTGGAAGGGACCTCTGGAGGTCACCTAGTCAAATATCCAGCTCAAAGCAGACTTAATTAAATCAGGTTGCTCAGGGTTTCATCCAGTTGATTCTCAACACCTCTGCACAAACTTAGCATCTCTGCTAAGAGGAAGAATTTTGAGATTTATAGTTAACACAGCTGTGGAGAAACCTGAATGATTTGTGATCTAAGCTGGCATCTCTAGATGTTTCTGCATGACCCTTTCTGGTTGTCCCACTGAAAAAAACAGTTGCTCAGAAAGTTCTGTCCCTTGCTTCTGCGTTTTGTGTAGCACGAGCACGTTAATTGAACATGCTGAACATGAGCAGCCAGTTCAACACTGGGGCAGGTATTACCTATGTTTCCTGTATTCACACCTTAGGCTATGGTACCTATGTGGCCTGGAGAATTCTGCTGACACAATGGACTTGGAAAGGATGCGTCAGTAAAGCCTACTGATTGGAACAGAACCACACCTATCTGATACTGATTTGAGAAATCATGAGAAGTACTCATTTGATGGCTAATCTGCATCTATTCTAAAGTGCTTCTAGGATCTTGTAATGGTTTAAAGTGGATGTGGCCACACTGTATCATCTGGGAACAAAACCTGTAGTACCAAGGAGGCTGATCTTCCTTTGTCCCAGGAAATGTGTGCCTAGACTTCATGTTAGTAAAAAAAGTGTATGGAAAATCTCACCCTCAAATGACTTAGATATGCTGGTAAAAATGTAAATATATTTATATTGTTAAAAAATTCTAACCTGCCCCTTTACTTATCAGGTCTTTGCTCATCCCTTCATAGCATTTCCTGAGTTCACAAAGAAACTTTTGATCTGACTGGACACCTCACAGAGATGAGGTCTGTGTGCACAAGCATGAATCCGGCTTGTACAAGGTGACGTCTTGTACAGTGATCTTCTACTGAATACCAGAACACTGGTATTCCCTCCTTTTGGTTGTAATGTGTAATCTATCCCATTACAAGCCAATTTCTTTAAGTCTTGAAAAAACTATAGAAACATCTGGGATAAGTTTCAAAGTCTTTCAGATACATTTCTAAATTGGTTTAGTATTTATTTTGAGTGTTAGGACTGATTCCATCCTATGCTCTGGATAGCTAAGCCTTCTCCAGAACTCAAAGGTCACAATTTTATCCTTTATTTTCTTTCTTTTCTTCTTAGGCTGGGGTTTGGTGGGGAGGAGGAGGATTTTATTTTGGTGTGGCTTGAGGTGTTTTTTCTTCCTATAAACGTAGTTTTCAGCTTCTTTGTTTTGATCCTCCTTCTGACAACGTATACAGATCTACTTTCAGCAAGGATTCAAAGTCCATAAACATAAACCAGACATTATTTATGATATAGACACTGTAGAGAGATACAGGAGACATGTATGAGAAAGGTACATGTGCTTGAAATGCTATCCTGTCCCCAACTTCACCTGGAAATGCAAGAGTGATTGTTTCAGGTACTAAGCGAATACCCATGGAGTAGTTAATTTCTGCTTTCCCTCTAAATATGTCTCCAGGGCTTTCAAATAGTTCCTGCTAAGCCTCATGGTTCAAGCATGTTGTGAGGAGACTGTAAAGGTGACCATGGAGATGAGGGGAGAGCCAAGCATAGCACACAGGAAGGGGAGTGTGGAGAGCAGCTCATTTTGGTGGAGTAAGGGTGAGTATAAAGGACTCTGGCTCTTTCTTCTGTCTTGAGTCACTTCCAGTGTGTCTCATTACTTTCCTCAGATCTCTCATTTATTTTATTCCTCTGAGTGGAGTTCTATGGCTCTCTGATTCAGTCTGACAGGCTGTGAGGCATGAAGTGAAAGGGGAGCCAGAATTAAAAGAGAGCCCCAAAGAGGTTGAAAATCAAGTAGGAAAAAAACATATGAGCTGGTTAGGAACAGGTGAATTAGGAAAAGGTGAGCAAGGCAGAAATTTACTGCCAAGTCTAGCAACAGCAGCACTTACACTGCCAGGAGGTCAGGAATGAGCTTTCTGGGAATATAATGCAAATATATGAAGAGAGGTCAATGCAACATTAGCAAGAACACAACCAGGGAGTTTTCAGGCAAAATGGAGGGAAGCTCAAAAAAAAGGGTTTTTTTTTAATTCTTTGGCTTTCATGATGACTTGCAATGTAATTTGGGTGCTTTGGAGCAAAAAAAAATGCACTTCTGAAAGATGTCTTCTGGATAATCAGGTAAAGTGGGGAATATGAGGAAGATGAAATATCTTTCAAGAGATGAAAGAATCCTGGTTCCAAAGAAAAGATCAACAGATGGGATGCACTGCTCTTAAGTTGGGAGAGAGAAAGAACATGAGAAGTGAGGGTTATGAGGTGGGAAAGATCAGGACTTGACGTTCAAGCTTCCAATTGCCTGTGCTCAGGAAAGTGAGGGATTTCAACAGAGGCCAGCTTCAGAGTAGTCCACTTGCATAACATAATGTGCAGGTTCAAGATGTTCAATTGTTTTCTACGCATTTAATTCTCAATTGACTTCCAGTTTGTCAGCATCAAGGAAATGTTCTCTTACTTTTCAAACACATCAGAGGCTCAACACATAATTTTTCCATTAATGGTTACTTCAGCCAGAGAAGTGTCTCTCTTCTCTTTAACCAGAGAAAGCAGATATTTTGCTATCACTGTGGTAATTACTCACCAAAAATTAGGCAGCCTAAGGAGAATTTTCATACACCTGATTCAGCCTCAATTTATGATTTTTATTATTGTTGTTTCATGAATTATATTACTGAGACTGTTAGGTTTTATTTTCATTTCCTTTCTCTTTAAACATTACAGCTTCTCCAACCCCTGCCTTGGTAGCCTTTCCTAAAATATTAAAATGGTACCTTAGCATCCTACACAAGAAACTTATGCACCATTTCCTTCAATTTCTCAGCTTCCTTTGTACCATTTCTTAGTAACAAGAACAAATAAAAGTCATAGAGTACTACCCATTCTACATTAATCATACCTATTGCAATCCCATACTAGCTAGGTCAGTAACCCATACAATTATGAAAAAAGTCCCAGGCAGGTATTTTTCCAGCATTGACTTGTAAACATGTAACCCCCTTTAGTCACTCCATTGACAATTATCTTGAAGTGCTTGTTAACAAGAAGAGATTCCATCATGCTAATTCTGTTTTGGGGATCCAGGTTTAAGTAAAGAACATCCTAAAATCTGTGAGTACACACAGAGGGCTGAAAATGATGCTGTTGTCTGTGTTGAAAACAAGTCTTCCCATTATTCCAGCAGTTACACACTCGAGAGATGAAAGCATTTGCCAGAGAAGAAGGAATCCTAAGAGTCTGTCTTTTGCAACAAAGAATTTGAGCACTTATTTTAGGACCACTGGGAATATGAAAGGCATTAAGTTAGCAGAGACTGTTCCGTTCTTCCCATTCCCTCAGCTCCATCTAGATAAATGTGGACTGAGGCAGACAGATGATTACAAGGACATGAATTCAAGAAAGCTCTAGAGGTACTTGAATGCTCCCAACGTAAAGACCAAGTGACATCAGCAAGGCCACACAGAAACTCCAGAAAAGCCAGAGGTCTTAGTCCCACTCCCAACAACAGTCATGACAACTGTAAGACATCATGACTGTAAAAAACACATTGTTGATAAATGTTTTTCTCTTTAAGAACTTCTTGTGCTGCTTAAAAATATTACATTTTCTTCTTCCTTAACAAAACACAGAAGTCAGCGATAACAAGTTTTAATATTCTTTCACCCAAGCAAAAGTAGATGTTACCAGCAAGTATTTTGTGTCTGGTGATTTGAGATCAATAATGTGTTGTGGCATAGAACATTTGGTGCCTGCAAGAAATCATGTCACTTGTCCATACCAGATACATATAACACTTGACTTTTAATCATGTCTTCCAAACTAAGTTCTAGTGCGAGTAAAGATACAGTGAAAAATGTGTTAAGGCCAATGAAGTCTTCTTTCTGCATTTACTGGTTATTGGATGAGGGCCTGAACCCATGCAGCAATACTTTGTACCTCATTTTACAGCACTTACTGCATATTACACATTTGTTATTGTAATTGCTTGGCCACCTGAGCTGTTTGGTAAATATATAAACCAGGCTGTGAATAGCAAATGATCCATGTGCAGCAAGAAGGAATGCTCTGGGAAAACATGGGTACACAAACTCTAAGGTTTCTATGTACACAGTGTGATGCACTTCATTTAGTCAAGTATTTTATTATATCAAGCATTACTTAAACGGGCCTTCCCTTTTTATCAGCAAGAGGCTGATTATTTGATTATTTGATTGTTTTTGCAAAAGCAACGTTGCGTTTTAGCACATGTAAAATACTTTCTATTGATTTTGAAAAAACAATCCACAGAAAACTGTGCAACTAACAGAAAAGGGCATGGCTGGGCACAGGGTGAGGGCTCAGGTAGTGGAGTTTCACACAGAGATAGATGGGTTTTTACACATAAGTTACTCCAGCCTTTGAACAGGAGGAGTGAGAATAATTCACTACCACCTAACAGTGTGAAATTTTCTTTGTTTATGGTTTCAAAAACTTTGAGATCTTCAGCTGGGCTCTGTGGCTCTCCAGGGGACCAGAAGAGGGGTGTGGTATAAGCAGGGGTGTTTTACTCTGCACCTTTGTTTCAGAGTACTTAATTATTGGAAAATCATGATCTTGTGAATTACTGTGATCGTGGTCTCACAAAAATCAATGACAAGCTTGATTTTGAAAGCAGCAATTTCAATAAACCTGGACTCCACTTTTGGAGTGGTCCAAAGGCAAAAAAATCCTAATCACACAAAGGAGATAGGCAATATTCATTGCTGGCCCTGTTCCTTGCTGTCTATAGGCTCTTTAACTAGAGAAAACATTTAGAAATATTACACATGGATAGGGTTAAATTCATCCAGGTACAGACACAGAATTACTTTTTCACAGTTGCTGACTTTAGATTATGCTGATTTTATATGAGAGCAAACATGAGTGGAAAAACTAATCCACTTATAATTGACATGAGGCAACATTATATCTGAGTAATGACTTGACTGAATCTGCCACCACATTAATACACAAAAGGCAGCAGGAAACCAGTGCAATATTCTGGATGTTTATATTTCTTGTCTGTGGATTTGAGCAGCAACATCATGAAGCAGCCTGAGACCATAAGAGCTCTCTTAATGAAACAGAAGATCCCACACAGTAAACCTAGTGTCCAATAAATGTTTTGACAGAGAACTGTGAAGCTGTAAAGGTAGGTGGATGAACGCACAGAGATTTTAAAAAGCCCTACAGCCCAGATTGAGTTTAGTCATATAAAACCTGGCTGTTATAATATCAGCTGCATGGGTGATAACAAGGAAACAAGGTCAGGATGTGTCCCTTTGCTGTGTATTGCTCCCCTGACCACTGTAGGAGCTGAGGGAATATTGCCATCTAGTGCCACACAGAAATCCAGCTGTCTAAACAGAAAAGAGCCATTTAATTCATGTATGCAATGATGACAAAACATCCTAAACCCAGCTATATTATGTGCCAGGGACATCCTTTTGGTCAGTGCCTTTGCCAGGTTTGTTATTAGAAATGATACATTTTTCTCCTTTAAAAAATTACTGTGTGTGGGAGCTGAGTCATAACACTTCAGAGGAAAGACCCTGTTCAGTTGTTCTGAGATAGTGAAAAAAGTGCAAAATATTCTCATAGCTGCTTAGCAAGTAGCTGCCAGAAGGATGGGATGCTGTTGAGAATGGGATTTATCTTGCCTGCCTTAAATTTACTAAAACACAGACCAGACAATATATGTTATTGTTCTATGGTCACCCTAGACTTCTTTTGGAAGCAAAGAGGCACTGCTAGGGCCCAGCTGGTGTGGCCAGCTTTAGCTGTTGCATTTAGGATGTGATGTATTATATTAGGATTAGGGAAGTTATGTACTTTTGAAACATCTGTTTCTCTGCAGAGACAACAAAGGAGTTTGGGGATATCTGGTTCTGATGTTTGGAGCCTTTGAACCTTCAGTACCTGTCTCTCAGTACCATTTTTTAACTAGATAGGCAATAATTTTGAGGACTTGTTGGTGGAAAAAACACCACTTTTAGACTTCTAAATTCCATTATCTCAGTTGTGTGATTCTCATTCAGGTTGGGGGGACACATGTACTCACACAGAAACTCCTGCTGGCCAGTACCAGGGTACAGTTGCTGCTGGGCAGGTGCACTGGGACATGACACATTTCATATTCACCTCTGTGTGCAGCAGCATTATGAAGCTCCTCCTGTTGTCATGCCAGAAAGGGCCCTTAGGGGTGACAGAGCAGTTCAGTTCCCTTCAGCCAAAACCCTGCTGATCCTGAGATGAGGGGGTTTCAATCAGCACATATGTTTGAGATACTTTTAATGAGGCCATCAACTCACTTATCTATGCTACCAAATATGTGCCAGATTATAACAATTTTCACTCATTGCCCATCTGGAGCAGATTCAAACCAGTGGTTGATTTTCAAAAGCAATTTGAAAATCAAAATCAGTTAAGTAATCAAATCTTCCAAAGCTGCAAATAATGTCCATATTTTCAAGCCAGCAACATCATGTTTATAAATGTTGACTTAAAATTACTTAAATGTCCCACCAGTACCCCTGAGTTAATTGCCATGTTATTGCTTGTGGCTGTGACTTTCCCAATATTTCTATCTACTAGACATGTAAAGGAAAGGATTAAATCAAAAAGAGCATAAGAATCAATAATATAAAAAAAATATTGTTTTTCAGCCTGAGAAAGTTTTAGACACCCACCACTCCTTTTCTTTTAAATAGAATGAGTGCCAACTGAGCAAGAGTCTGCTAAGTTAATTGGCTTATATTTTAAAAATCCATTATTTCACATCATCAGATATAAACCTCTACATCAAATATAAATCCTTTCATTTTCTACACTGATTTAAAATATGATGCAAAAAATGTGTATCTGAAATTCCTCCAAATGAGGTATTATTTAGATAATAAAATGTCTCACAATAATACTACTGTATAAAGTTACTGATGTCAAACTCTGCCAGGATTTTTAGGGTTGTTTTCTTTGCTTTTGTTCATTTGGCAGTCTTTAAATGTGGTATTAGAAAATAAATAATGTTTATTATTTTTGTGCACAAAAAAATGTGCACACTCCTGAGTGTCCATAATGTGAATTAAAATTCCATCTGAAAAGGAACCCGAAAAGCAAGGGATTCTAGATTTATAAACAGGTTTTAAAGCACATAGAAATGTGACTTTCCAAAGCCCTCACTCTTAGCATCTCAGTTCCCCATAACTAAGTTTAGCTAAAAAAAAAATCTAAGCTAACAGCTTCCAGAAATAAATAGCAAGAAACTGGCAGCAAATTCTGGAACTCCCCCATACCTCTTAGTCCATGGGGACACTGACTGACCTTTCAGATGCAATACGAACCCAACTGATTTCCTCAGGCTTTTGTGTGAAATGAAGCCTGACTCAGACAGTTTGGGTGTTCTAGGCAGGCAGGAAAGGATTACTAACATCAGCTCAATATCTTAATTGCTGGACTTAAGAGCCTGCATACTGCTGGATCCAGCACAGAGAGAAAGCTCTCACTGACTTCACCAGGATCTGGATCAGTCTTTTAAAGTTTGAAGGAGCTGGGGAAGTGGCAGGAAAGATGGATGGCAGATTTTACCTGCTGTACAAACTGCTGGGACTATACTGACATTGCACCAGCTGAGCCTTTACACCAGGACATGCAGTTTTATGAAGCTGTGACATAAAATAGATTCACAAATTGTTTTCCTGTGCTAAGGAGCAGCAGTGAGATGACACACCAAATCTCTTTAAGAATCAAGAAGTGAACACCCCAGAATGTCCACACACCCAGCAGTCTGGCTGGATGAAGTCTTAACATAAAAAAGGGTGGTGTCCATTTAAGTTGAACATCAGCACCTATTTTTCTTCTGTTTCAATCAACATTAATGGCAAGCGGTGGGGCTTGCATATTTTGCTTTACTGATATTTGCAAACATCTGAGATTATTTCCTTGCATGAAACATTTTTCTGGGCATGGACATTTTTCTTAATGAAATCAGACTAAGCTGCACAGTCCACTCAGTTGTGTCATATCAGCCTGGGCTGTCCCATGCTAATGCACCTGCACAAGTGCTGGTGTTGCTGCACAGGGAACTGGATCCATGAATTGAGGCTGGATAAGAAGTGACCAAGTGGATGATATGTACAGGAACAAATGGACAGGAAATAGGGGTCTAGGCAAAAAAATTCCTGTGGAATACAGCCTGGAACACACCCTTTGTTTATGTTCAGATGTGGAGTAATGCTGGTTCAGTTTGTGGGATATAGCAAGAGTGAGTTTTAAAGGTCCTGAAGCCCCTAATGTTGTTGTTGCTTCTGTTTAAAAAACAAACAAACAAAAAAGTGCTAAACATTATACTGTTAGTTTTTTTCTGTTGAATTAAATGCTCTGTGAAATAGCACAGGGACAGTCACCATGTCCCAGCTAAATGGTTTGTTTGTAGCAAATTATTTTCTATTTTTACTGAAAAAGAATTTAATAAAGTCAGAAACAAACTACATCTTGACAGATTAGCAGGATTGCTGCTGTTAAAATAAATTTGTTGCCAGATTTGTTTACAAAACTTATTTTTTCAGGGATGGGTGAACTTCCTGGAATTTGCCAATCTTTTGAATAAATATTGAGGAGGATTTGTAAAATGAAAATTAATTAAAACTTTTCCTGTGAGTGCAGACCAGACATTTTTCCCAGTGTAAATAAATTGCTTGAAAGCTAAAGGGAACACTTTGAGGGAGGTGGGTGGAGAGGCAAGGAAATTTGAGCACTGTCTTTCCTTTTCCAAACAAAATTTGGGGTATAACAACTATGACTAATACAGGAATTGTAATTTATATATCAGATTTGATATATCCATTTTTAACTTGCTTCACAGTTTTGAACTGACCTCAAGATATTTGACTTCAGCTTTCAAGCTCCTCAGAGATTTGTTTATTTTTCTACAAATCTTTTTGGTTTGGCTGCTTCTGTACAATACGTGGCAGATGTGCTCATTTCTGGATGTGGAGCTTTTTGATACTGGCTCCTATGTATGGTTTGCGTCGCTCTAAGAAGGCTTTGCAGCTAGCTTGGGTGGTATCACTACCTCAGACAAAGAGATAAGCTTACTGTCATCATCCATTCATTCTTCTGGGATAAGGGAAAGAATCAGATAATGAAATGATTATCCTAGCCAGGAAGAAAACAAGGACAAGTATTTGCATTCCACCTTTTAATTCACTGCAAGTTGGTTTTATTGGTGGGATTTTGGACGTTTTATTATTTTTACAAGTTATCATGACAAAAATACTCTTCATCTATGAAACAGCAGACAGCAAACCTTCTACTCTTTCATGCATAAAGTCAAGGAAGTGTCACTAAAGTCCCTTAGAAGGATTTTTCAGTGACTTCTTTGGAAAGGAAATCCAAAGATAGATTTCTAATAAAAAGACAAACATTCCTCCAATTTAGACTAAGATTTTTCACTTTTTTTTTTTTTTTCTTTTCTTTTCTTTTCTTTTCTTTTCTTTTCTTTTCTTTTCTTTTCTTTTCTTTTCTTTTCTTTTCTTTTCTTTTCTTTTCTTTTCTTTTCTTTTCTTTTCTTTTCTTTTCTTTTCTTTTCCTTTCTTTTCTTTTCTTTTCTTTTCTTTTCTTTTCTTTTCTTTTCTTTTCTTTTCTTTTTTTTTTTTTTCTGGCAGAATGTCCCTAACCTGAGAAAATAGTCTTGGACAAAAGCCTTCAGTGCTACAATTTGGAACACATTGTTTCAGACAGGGGCAGAAGTCAGTCTAGCAGTGGATAGTCTGCAACGCCCAGCAAGAACTTGAGGGACACCGTCACTACTTATCTAGGTGAATCAAGTACACGGGCCATCAGTAAGTCCTACAAATAAATTACAAAACAGTTCATGGATTTCACAGAAGACACAGGATTTTAAACCATGCAGTATTCAGGCAAACAGTCTTTCTTTGATTCTTTAGGTATCAAATCAGAAGGATTGATTCTTCCCAATCACTTTTCTCTAAAAATTTTCCAGCTTTTAAAATTACCATGAATGGTCTTAAAGGTTTGATTAGTTAGAGCTACCACACACTGCTGCTGTACTAATTAAATTAAACTCCACTGGGTCCATCCTTCCAAAGCCTTGTGCATTTGAGCAGTGTTTCCCATGGTCATATGTATGAAGCTGCATGTTGGCAGGATGGATAAGAATCTCTGCTTTAAAGACAGCCTCAAGCTTTTGCTTAAAGAGGCTAACACTGCCACTAACAACTAGGAAATCCTGGCAGATAGTCCACATGAATATCTCTTTCTATATTTGCACAATGTCAAACACACTATCAGCACTGAATAAATAATAATCATAGAAACCTGGAGTCAGCCAGGAAATAGCTGTGAATGAGACATTCATATTTTAAAACCTGAAACTGCAATATTATCTTGTTGTGATTCTGGGAAAACTATTCTTTTCCTTTTCCCCTCTTGTTTTCTTTTCCCAAAAAAGAAGAAATGCTAATACTGCTGCCAAAGGTACCAAAAAAACTCTATTTGGTCCTGTATTACAGAATTAAACATCTGAAGTGTTCTGCCTGCTAAATCCTTTTAAAAAGAAAAATGGAGAACAGTGCTGATTTTAAATCCAAATAATTTATTTCTAAGTGAAAAAAAATTAGAATACAACTGCATTATATGGGAAAAAAAGGAAGAGAAGCAGAAAAGCAAGGCAATCTTGCTTTTGATAATGTCTTGGCAAAGTTGAATTTTTTTCTAAATTTAATTGAAACTCTCTGTTTAAAAGGATTTATATTAGCCACAAATCTTTAAAACAATGAGCAAAATTCATGAGGAATTCAGTCTCCATCTCTATAGAAAAAATAATGAAGGACAACTCTCTGTAGTAAAGCTAGTTGAAATTGGTAACTCTTATTTAATTCAGAATCTTGACAAACATTCAGGGTTACTCCTTCTTCACAAAAGAATCATTTATTTCTCCTTTTCTGTTCAGATGAAGGGCTCCTGTGGCAGACTAAGCATGTTTTAAGACTGTATTTTTGTGGTTACAGATGAGAAGAAACAGATTCTTACTTTAAAATCTGGTTTTATAATTGTTGATGGGGATACACACAATTTTTTTTTAGTATATTGGTCACCTTTAACAGAAATACAAAAAGATATGAGATCTGAGGACTGTCCCAGTATAATCAAATTGCAATTAAGTTAGTCCAGAAGCATTTGTCAGAAGATATAATGGCAAGGATTATAAAGGAGAGGAATAAACTGAAAACACAGAATGCCAAAAATCACCATCTGCTGAGATGATGGGAGTATCATGCTCAAAGCTGTTAAGGTGTTACTAGAGCTGTTGTCTGTTACAACATTAAACAGTTAATTGCAGTTCATGGGTTTTAAGTAAAAGGACTGGGGACTGCTTTTTACCATAGCAACCACAAAAAAGAAATCTCTTCCAGCATGTGTGCAACATGCGCCAACAAAAAAGCAAAGAAAATAAATATATTTGGAATTCGGCATTTCAACTATAATTATTTGGAGAAATTTCTCTTTCCAAATTTACATTCAGAGCATCCTGGAGAGAATTAGATGCTCATTCCAAATTTACCAAATGTCTTTCCTGAGGGACAAGAAGATGTATTACATTCTGTATCTTTTCCCACTAACAACTGTTAGGATGACTCCTGCTGCTTAGGTAAATAGAGTAGGGAAGTGAAAAAATACAAAAGAAAGGAAAACTTGATCATCTCACTAATGTGTGGCCACGTGTGCTGCAGACAGGATGAGGGTATAAATGCATTGGTCAAGATCATGTGTACCATTGCTTACCTTCTGCAAGCCAACCATATCTGCTGTCAGGTCAGATCACTGAGGTCAGCCTACTTGTGATCTTTGAGCGCAAGAAATATGTTATGGTGACAACACTGATTGTTTAATCCCAGGTCAGGTCAAGTTTGAGACAGGGACAGGAGAAAAGGAAAGTGACAGTTACATCATCATAATGCCTAAAACACTAACACATAATATTTTGGTGCCAGTGGTATGCCTTATCAATGTTACTTTTTGAAATAAAATGCTGATGAATTCAAACATCTTTCCAGACATGGCTCCATTTTGATGGAATAGTTGTTTTGAGATATGATTTTTCCAAAGCCTTTGCAATGTCCAGACAGCTGTAGAGCCAGCAGATCAGAGAGGCAGCCCAGCAAGTTACCTGGAGCAATGACCTAAAAGGTGAGCCAGGCAGGTGAAAAGCAACGGGGAGCTAGAAAGAGGGAGGTCCTGCCAGTTGCTATCCCTAGAGGATGTCCCAAGGGCAGGAAGCAATAGGAAGGATTGTATTTCACTAGCCCTGAAATAACTAAAGGTTTGAATATGGAAGTGTTTTTAAAACATCTATTGTAGCTGCTGAAAACAATTATGTCTGTGGCATCTGCCAACTCTCATAATTATCTGCTGTTGTTTTAAAAATGTGTATGGGAAATTTTACAAAATCTAGGACCAATAATCCCATGGCTGACACAGCATGCTCTTAGACTCTTACACCACAAATGTAGTGTGAGAACAGAACAGAACAGAACAGAACAGAACAGAACAGTTGGCTACATTAAGATTCAGATTGACAAAGACAGACTGAGGGGGTTTTGTCAGCTAATGTAAAAATTTTCATAGGCAAAAACATTAAACCCTGAATAAATGGAGTAATTCACCCTCATATGAGCACTTTCAGAACCCAGAGATGCTATTCAAATTTTCTCTCTACAAATCCAGAAGACACAGGTTCATGGCTCTATTCACCTGTAAGCTCTCCATACAAGACATTTCTAACCCCTCCAATGTAGACTTACCTTTCAATTTCAATTCCTATTGTATTGCTAGTATATATTGTGTTTCTCAAGGTGCTGTTGTTAGGTCTTGTCACCACCAAAACTCACTCTGCTTCCATACAACCTCTAACATTGTATTTTTTTATAAGAGCATGACATAAGTTTTGCTCCATTGGTTACAAACAGCTTCAGAAATATTCAGAAGTACCCAGCTCTACTGCAACATGAGCACATTACTCAATAAAATGCCACTGCTTATGCTATTAATAGATTTCAGTGAGTTGTATCAATTTTGCTAATTATGATGATGTGGGAGGGCACAGAAAAAGGGCTCCATCTCTCCTGTAAACAGAAGAGTAGACACCTCTCTTTATAGAAAACTGACAGTCAATATACGCTTAGAAAAATAATCTGCTGCAAAACTTTTCAGCCCACTATACATAAAACATTCTCATTTGCCAGCTTTTCTATGTCACAAGCCACAACATATTGTATTATTTTGAAGTCATCAGTACCTGCAGTACCAATACTCTTCTTAGTGCAGAAGGAAAAACAAGCATTGTTTTATCAGATTACTACAGAATCTTTGAATGTCAATATGAATGCAAGTAAAATTTTAGGAGCTCAGGCTTAGTATTCACAGAAAGAGATTCCAATTCCATAGAAAGAGGAAGAGGAGTTCATGCTTAATTAATGGTTTGAATTTGAGTATTTTCAAATCATCTATTATTATTGTTATATATTATTTGGCATAATTAAACACAGACAGGGAATCCACAGATGCCTGCTGTCTCCTAAAGAAAAAGCACTTTTTTCTCTGTCAATTAAAGGATTTGGAAAACAGCAGCTAGTTCTGTTTATAATCTTGGATCAAATGGGTATCTGAAGTTGAATTACAAGATTCTCAAATGCTAATTTTGTAATGATTTTTAGTTAATTTTTTTCCCCTTTTGTTCACTTTTCATTGGTCTTGTTACTTTTGCATATACCAGATGTCACATGCTGAGTATCTACAAAACAGGATTTGCTTCAATGCACAGATCTGTACCACTGGATGTTATTAGTCAGTTAAAATGTTTGATGGCCAAAGATGTACAAAGACTCTCTTAATCTGAGCCTGCAATGTTGCAGTTTTAGCTCACAGGCATTCCAGAAGTATACACCCTTCATAAGTAACATGGGATATTTTTAATGATGTCTGAACTTTTGTCTTCTTTACTAGCAATGGTTTCCATTTAAACCCAAAGCAGTATTAGTAGTATGCTTATACTTGGATTGCTTAAAGAAAGAGTGCCTCAGGAACACTCAGGTGGTTTGGAAACCACTGGTTTCCAAAAAATAACAAAGGACTATGTATTTTTATCATTAAGAGGAGTATTTAATTAAAAGATTCACTTGATCTGTAAGACTATAACTGAGGTCCATCCACATCAGGTCTCTGCAACCACATTGCCTTTGTAAAAGGTCAGGTGAAGTCTGATGACAGAAGTTCAGGGCAGCCCATGAGAGGTTTATACATGTAAGTTAATGCTTAAACATCACACATAGGTTTACTTTACATTTAGTTGTCAAACACATCACTAACTATACCCCAATTCCTGCTAAGGCCTTCGAGATCCATTTTGACCGAGTACAGAACTTGCAGTGCTTACCAGAAGATACTACATCTGACTCTTACGGGTTGTAATGGGAATCTTATTAGGACAAAGCTCCTTGCAGAGTTAGCACAACGATGCAAGAGCTACAAGAGAATTCCCTGTATAATAGATGAGACACAATTGATTTCTGGCACTCCACTTCCAGCCTCAGCCAGACATACAAGATGAACAGGCTTGCTTTCTTCTGTGATTTCAACATGTCTGCTTCCTGTACAAGCTGGAAGTAGGACATACCATAACAACTGGCAAAACATTTCAGAACCTCGAGCAAGATGTGATTGGAGCCAGCTTCTAGAAGCAGAGAGAGCTTGAGGAGCCATGTGAGCAGGCTGGGCCCTCTCTGCTCTCCACTGATCCAGGGACCAAATGTGACCTTACCAAAGGTGTAACAGTGTGATTCTCACTCTAACCTCTTTTCTGGCTGGTCCCAAACTTTCACAGCCAGGCTGAAGGACACTCGAGTGACTGCCAAACACTGAGGGACATCCCTCCCAGGCTGAAATCTTCTGGCAACCTGTGGGTGCCTCCCCTCAGCCCACTCACACATGGCACCCGGCCCTGCCAGACATGAGTCCCTGTCTACTGCGGGGATCAATGAGCTGCTGAGACAGGGGGACTGCCAGGGCACCAGCACTTGTGGAAAATTATGGGAGAGGAGGCAGACCCCTGCACTGAGGCCAAGGGACTCCAGCCAGGGCCAGGGGAAGGACTGCTGGCTTCCCAGGGAGAGGAAGAGAAGAGTTGGCTGCTGAGAGGAGGGGAGAAGGAAAGGGGACATGCCTCAAGACAAGAGGAACCATTTGGAGAAGAGGGCAACTCCAAACAGCTTTGTGATGGAAGAGGCAGCTCACTGGTAGGAGAGGTAACTCAGGACGGGGAGGGATGTGCCCCCCACTAAGGGAGACATGGGAAAGGAGAGGAAATTCTCCTAACTGCAAAGTAGGGGATAGAAAACAAGGCATTGTATATTAAAATACATGATCACCTCTGGTGAGGCATCTGGACCCAAGTGGGACGGTGGCAAGAGAGTAGCTGAGAGTGAAAACCATGCCCCAAACTGCTGTTCCAGTGGAGCAATCTGGCACAAGATGAAAACACACCACACAAGGTTAGGGTAAAGTGACAGAAAAGTGGGAACAAAATTCAGAAAAGGGAAGCGTTTGGGAGAAGGCGAGATACAAACAGGACAAATATGGCATCTGTGTTGAAAAGGAACAGGAGAAAATTGGCTACAATGCAATGAGGGAAAGGCAGAAAGCTGCTGTTTTGTGCTGCCACCACACACAAACATGGCTGGTGAATGGAAAGTTATAATATACATTATTCATCAGGGCAAACTTAATTTTTAATGAAAGAATATTTCTATGCCTACCTCACGAGAAATGTGTGAAGATCTTTGGGGACTCATGTTTTGTGGTTTTGGTTATTCACAGGGGCATTTTGAGAGAGCAAAGCACAGGAAAGCAGCACACTATTTGAAAGCAGACTTCACACTGAGGCAAGGTAACTTTCTCCATCCCCAAGAGGTTTTATATCTCAAAATCTAAAGAAGTTTGCTCTGTCTTTCAAAAATGCAGGGAATTCCTACAGCTTTCTTAGTTTCTGTCCCAACTAGACAGTTAAGAGCCTTCCTCTAAAATCTGGATATGGCCTTTGATAATATGATTTTATTTTTTAATAAAAATATTATTTTTAATTTGTTATTTTAAAAATATTTTTAAATAAAAATATTATTTTTAATTTGTTACTATTATTTACCAAAAATTCTCTTTCAAATAAAAAAAACCCAAACAACAAACCAGACGATAAACAAAACTGATGAATATTTAGTAAGTATAAGACAAGTGATTTGCTGCACCAGTGCTAGATATGCTTTAAAATTTTAAGAAACAGTAAGAAACATGCAGTGATGATACTTTAAAACAGTTTGTCTGAGATTTTTCCTGGGTACCTGTCAATACAAGCAAACTGAATTTTAGCCTGGCAAGTACTCTTTGGCAAGTACTCTGTTATTCATGTCTTCCAATTTCCAAAACATCCACATTAGTCCTCACTCTTCTTCAGTAGATGCACTCCTCTGACCTGGTCTCATCCTCAGTTTCTTGCCACAAGAGCAGCTGATGAAGTGTTATACCAAGGACTCTGGGTACTGTGTTTTAAGAAGGGAGTTTGAGATCCATGTTTCATACAGGTTATACTATAGCATGGAGACTGGATTTTCAGGTGTTTGGTGGAGGTCAAGACATGGGGAATGTTTTTGAGGGAGAGAAAGTATTGGCAACTGAGATGGATCAGAAACTGAATTTTCAGAGACTCCTTGCTGAAACCCGAAACTGTTGCAGAAAAAAAAAAGAAACTGTTTTGTTTCTCTGAAGTAATTGGAAAGTTCTGGAGTTCAGTGAGGATACATCTCTGTGCTGCACAAAGAGGGCCAATGGTACACTGATAGTTACCATTGCCAGCTTTGGTATGAGAAATACTCCGGCAATGGTAATAAAGAAGAAAACTTATCTTCTGGAAAAGACAGTACAGTAGTAGGTTAATGCATTTAGATGACAACCAACACTTGAGAAAAAATTGTTTAGAACAAACTTTAAGGCACTGGAGCAAAAAGATGTGCAATTTTTTTCACAGTGCTTGCATAAGTCTTTTGGGTTTGAAAAGTGCAGTAACTATTGATTTCCATCTCTAGTTCGTACCCTTACTTTTGGTATAATTTCTTCTTTAAACTTCCCAAAGTTCAATGTAATAAGTTACTTAATTGTGCATTGTCTGTTCAAAAACCTGTGCAGTACACCTCCCTTTAGATTTCCCATTTCATCTGATTAGTGCTGCTGTAGCGTTTCAAGCATTGCTTTGTTTTGTGTGAAGCAATTTACAAGCATCTTTTGAGAAACAACTTTTTGTTGGGATACAAGAGTATCACACTTAGAATTTCTTTTTCAGTTCTTCATTTTTTCTGACTGTTTCTTTTTTAAGTGCTAGTTTCTTTGGCTAAGATGGAATCAAAAGCATAATTCAGATTTTTTTTTCTTCTGTTATTTCAGAGGACATTAAAAATAGATTTCTCTCCTATAAATGTCTATTTAATACCATTTTCTAGCTCAAGTCTGCTATGATGGTACTCATAACGTTTGAGACACCTTCTATAATTACAGAGAGATCAGAAATATTACAGGGACTGCACTTTTGGCCAGAGTGGCTCTAGGGAGACTGGCTCATAGTGGCTTCTAGATTTGGCTTGCTAACTCCTGAGTTGTTGCAATGGCCATCCTGTATAGATCTTTTGCAGAACCCTAGATATAGGACTTTTTTAAAAACATCCAATTTATTTAATTAATTCAGCTACTCTAACTATCACATACTAGATATTACTAGCACACTAGAATGTTACATTGTATTGAAAAAGTTTCAGAATCCGTTTTAATACAGAAATGCAGGACTATGCATTTGGTGGATTTCGCACCTTTTCAATACAAACTTCTCCGGTAACCTGAGGTGTTGCTGTAGCATTAAATAGAAACTTCTTTTATCCACTGTGGAAAGACAGACTGCAAACAGATGACTGCAAATAGATAATCTACAGGTTTAAAATTAGCACAAGTGTAAAAGTCCACCATAAAAATAGTTTGCACAAAGGTAAATGTACAAGTTAGTTTTGCACTCCTCGAAATGCTGAAGGATTAAAATTTCTGCACCACTGTGACTGACAGCCAGCTACTTTGCTGTTGCTTTTCTTATGCAAACTCCATCACTGACTATCTGTAAGAAAATCTTGTGATTCACTTACTGCTCCATTTCCACCGAAGCAGATACCTGGGTTCATAAAACTGTCTGCTATGTAATAATTTCTGCAATATAAGACAAAACCACCATTGAGGTAAATCCATTGCACAACAGGATCCTGGGAGGTACTTAAGAATCTCCTTCCAAACTGCTTAAATCATGACTCTGCCACAAGCATCATATGTTTATAATCTTGTTATGATATTGAGGCCTTATACAGCTGTTTTTTTATAATACTTTTGTAGCCTGTTTAAAGCCATCTGGTGAACGTATTGCCAGGTATATGTGATTTTGTTGTTGTGACTACACACACACCCTTAGCACTCTCATGGTATTTTCTCAGTGTATGACAGTACAATTGAAGTTAAAACATGTCATTATTTATTTGTACATGATGGCTACATATGATGTTCCTGATAGTCACATGTGAGCATTGCTGTTTTAATTTGTCATGTCTTCCCATTCACATCCTGAAAATTACATAAAAATGTTGGATTGGTCTCCAAATAAGCCAAAGATTGATATGCAGCTTTGGATCTCTTCTAATATCATAACTTCTACTGCGCTTTTATAAAGCCCACGTCTTTAACTATGATTCTAATAAGTAGATACAGGAACATATGATTTTTATCTTCTGGTTACTTGGCAAAAAGCTTGCATTTGGAGATCATCTTATTAAAAGACCAATGATATATGGATTAAAAAGATTAGAGGTTTATCTGTATTTTGCCATTTATTAATTAAAGGCCATAATTTGCTTATAGTTTACCTTTTTAATACCATGTTATGATTGGATCACTGTAGTATTAAGAAACTGCAACCAAAACCAAGGCTACGTTACCTTGAATTCTGAAAATCACATAGAAGAAGAAGGAAGCTTCTGCTTGGCAATTGAAATAAAAAAATCCTCAGGGTGCAGGGAGGGAAAAAAGGATCTTTCCTGACTGACTTAATTATTTTTCTGTGGCACAGTGACTTCTTTGAGGTTATAGAAGAATTAAATTTCTGTATTGGTGAGCAGGTGGAAAAAAAACAGAGGATGCTTAATCTACACTTACATGTGCAGATTTTTTTACTGAATTCCTAAGGAAATAAGTCTTCTGTGAGCATGTTTGTGACTTTCTCTCTTTTTATTTTCTCCCTACACATAAATTTTGGCCCAACTGATTAATAAAAACAAATCTGAAAGAGGAATTAAAGTCTTAAATAGGTTTGTCTTTCTATGAATTTTGTGGAAGCAGATGCCAGGAGAAGAAACTATCTGAATGGTCTTGCTACAGTAAAGCTGCAGCTCAAGTTCACATTCACATGACAGAACTACTTATACTCCTAACAATGGGAAAACTTTTAGGATGTCAGGTCAGCTCTCTTCCTATTTTGCCATAAGGCTCTGGAGCACAATCCCAGCTGTCCATGCAATATACACTTGTTCATTTGACACCGATGTAGAGTGAAATAAAGGTGTTCTTGGGGAGAAGCCCTGGTGCAGAAGTGAGGATACTTTTCTGCAGCTTCAGGACTTGCACCCTACAAGACAACGGAGACAAACTGACAGCTGGTTTGCTCAGGGATGGTGTTATTTCTTGGTGAAGTTCATAGCAGCAGCATAGATGTAATGAAAGCAAAACTCACACTTTTTAAACAAAAGATGCTGATCACAGGAAAACTGGGCGTATGTGTAGATGTGTCAGTTAGGGACATGTTTTAGTGATGGAATTATGGTTATTGGTTGGTCTCAAAGGTCTTTTCCAATATAAATGATCCTATGATTCTGATTGTGGAACCATTTGTTTAATGATACTGTTGTTCATAAATACATAAGGTAGGGAGGAGAAATTCTTTGGGGAGGGCTTTGGAAACCTTTCTCTTAAACTGTAAGTTACTGGATTGTTTCTTTCTAGGAAGGAATTGGTACATCTTAAATCTTTGATTTTATGCTAATTTTCCTTCACGCGGTCTGTTTCTGTTGAGAACCTTGACTGTAGTTCTGCAGTGTGTCATGGTAAGCAGCATGTAGCTCAGTGCCATGTGTTAAAGCTGGAAAGTTTCTTCACTTTTTTCCCACCCCCCCCCCTTGGTTTAAGGCAGCTTGTATTAAATACTTTACCCCTCCCTTTTTTTCTCAGTTGTGTGGTTAGGAATTCTTTTACTACTTGTGTATGCTGTGGTAGTGTTTAATACTAGTTAGACATTTGGCCACCCATGCTTCCCTGAAATCTAATGTTGCCTTTCATTGATGGGGATTTCCTGGGTGCTCACATGCCTTTCTTTTGTATCTTCTCTCCAGATACACATCTTGGGTAATCACAGCAGTTATGTATAAGCTGTGCAGTTTAACTTCTCTAATTATGAGACTATTTGGCCACTGTCAAGACATTTACCCAATTATCTTGCAGTGAATTTGAACACAAGTGTCAAACACAGTTGACTATTCAGTTCATGTCATTTATCATTCCTTCTAAGGAATTCCATCATGCTATTCCTGCTATTCCTGACCAAAGAGTTTTTCAGTATAGTGGGCAGTCTCAACCTCAACATAAGCAATTTATGCCTATTCTTTATTTTTTCTTCCTCATTGATGATTAGGTGTCCTTATAATTAAAAAACATCAAACATATTCACTACCAGCTGAATTTTGTTAGATTAATTAAAACTCTTCTCAAATGATAGAATCTTAATTCCTCTGATCCTTCTCATAACCCTTTCCACACATCGTTTTTTGGGGGGGGTTTTTTTGGTAGGAAGATTAATTTAAACTGGTGGATGGAACTGCACATAATATTCCTGAATAGATCTTGCCAGGGCTACATCGCAACTACCCTTCCAGCTTCTGGAAACTCCACATATAGTCTGTGAAAGTCATATGCCTATGAAGTCTACGAAAGGTCATGCATTCTCTCTGCTTCATGATGGCTGCTAACAAGCCAGCTGTGGTTGCCTGCTTTTATTTGAAGGGTATTTTGGTGAGCTTTCTGCTTCTTTGATGATGTTACTGAAGTTTCCTGTAGCTAATGTTTACTTGACTGGAGGCACTCTGGCTAGGCCATACAGAATGAAAGCTTTTAGTCTCACCTCTGGGTATTAGGGATGGGACTTGTATATTCCAGTTACTTTTTGGAAGAGGTGGAGTATGTTGACAGTATACATAAGGCAACAGTGTCTGTCCTTTGCCCCAAATCTTTATCTGTTAGCACTGTAAAGAGCTTAGTCTTAATGAAGTTGTGGGAAATTTAGTTAGATCCACTCTAGACTGCAGCACCTTACACCTTTCGACAGGCAGCAGTGCTGACTTCAGCAACTCCTGTCCTGTCCCTCTGGCCACAGCTCCAACCTTTGAGCAGGCCTAAAATGTTTAGAGATGTTTTTGTTGTTGTTGTTGTTTGTTTTGGTTTTGTTTGGGTTTTTTTTGGGGGGGGGAGTTGGTTTTTTTTTTGTTTGGTTTGGTTTTTGGAGGTTTTTTTTTTTCAGTCCACATTAATTCCGTGCTCTATTTCAGTATTGCCTAACAATGGTTTGAACCAACAAAATGTGAACGAGTGTCTGGGAAAAGATACAGGACGGGGACTGGACCACGCAAAGCTCACTTCACCACCCTGAGAAGTGTCTGTTGAGCCATTAACTTCAGTCATCACCACCCCTGAAGGGGCTGCAGAACTGTATGAAAGACACTACGTGAGGGACATGCGAGGCTGCTTAAATGAAACCAAGTCCTTCATTGGGAACGTTTATATTTGGCTTAAGAGGTGTGAGCTGAAGAAACAGGCTTATGCTGAAACTCCTAATCCAGAGCAGGTATACTGAGTATTAAAATTTTCACAGTTATTTTCTACTCTTACCTTAATGGTGAAATAAGCAAAAATTATACTATCCTAAATTAAAACCATGTATGTCCCATAGGTTATGTAGAGCGAGAAGAAAACCTCAGTATTGTTTGAGTAGACGGACCTGCGAGTTCAGAGCTCCTGTACCGTAGCCTAGAACACCAAAACGAGAAAAAAAATCCCATTTGCAAACAAACGAAGCCTACTACAGATCAGGCAGTAATCGGACAACAAAATGGCTGTGGTTGTGGCTATAGGTGATCCACAAGAGCGCAGCTGGAAGTAGGGGAGCGGGGGAGCCCCAAGCCCGCACTCCGGGTCCGGTTCGCGGCCGCGCTGGGGCGCGGAGGGGCCGTGCCGCAGTTACCGAGAGCCCGTCCCAGGGACTTACTGCGGGGAGCTGCGAGACGCGGGGCGCGCAGCCCTGAGGCGCACACGGCCGGCGGCTGCGCCTTCCCGGCGGGGCTCCCGGGCCGCCGGCCCCGCTCCGCTCCGCCAGGCCGGGCCGGTGCCGGAGGGGCAGCGCGGGGGGTGCGCGGGTCCGGCGCCCCTCGGGGCGGGCGCGGGCCCGGTGCCGGCGGCGCGGGGCGCAGGCGCGGGGGGCGCGGGCATGCGCGCTGTGCGGCGGGGAGCCCGATCTGATAGGGAGCAGGGGCTGACACTACCCCCGTGTGGGCGGCGGAACGTCCCGAGGATGACGTGCGGCGTTCTCGAATCCCGTGTCTCGCTCGCTCGCTCGCCGCCGCCGCCGCCGAAGGAAACGGGAAAAGCAACAAAGAGGCAGGAGCAGGCGCGGCGCCATGGCGGCCCTGGAGCGGCCCGTGCCCAGTCCCGAGGCGTCCCTGGGCCAGCCCTGGGCCGCCTGGGTGCGGGAGGCCGCCCCCCCGCACGCGCACGGCGCCGCCCCCCCGCACAGTAAGGGCAGGGACCGGCCGCGGTCCGGCTCCGCACGCCGCTCCCCCCGGAGCGGGGCCGGGGTCCGGCCGGGCCGCCCCCCCCCTCCGCTCCCCTCCCTCCTCCCGCCGGGGCCGGGAGGTGCCGCCCCCCCGGGCGCTCAGCTGACGCTCGGCCGAGCCCCCGTGCCATGTGTGCGGGAGGCGCACGCCGCGCCGCGCCTGCCGTGCCGCTGCCCCGCGGCGCTGGGCCGGCGCCGCGGTGGGGGAAGGGGGCGAGGGGGAGGATGCGCGGAGGGGCCGGAGGATGCCGCGGGCGGGGAGGGGGGGGCGAGGGTGCTGCCGCGGGGGGCCCGGCGGTTCCGCTCCCTGGCAGATGCTCCGACCATTGTGCTTTTCCTGTTGCAAATAGAAACACTGCTCACCTCCTCACCTCTCCTCCTCCCCTCGCCAAACAATAAATGCACACCTCAGGGCCCTCGGTGCTTCCTGACTCTGCTTCTCTTCTGCAGGTGTAGATCTGGAAGAGACTGGAAAGGAGGGTGGAAAAAGCAGGGAGGTTATGAGGCTTAATAAAGAAGGTAAGTGGCTAGTGCTGGCACACCTCTCTACCTGTCTGTTTCTTGGTGGTTGTGAATGACTGTGGTTTGGCCTTGACAGGGTGGTCTGATAGCATATGGATTTCCCTGCCGTGAAGAACGTTTCAGGGTTGGATACATGCAGATGACTGTCACTGTGTCAACTTCTTTTGAAGTATGGGTATAACAGGTGTATACATGCAACTGACAGACATGGTAAAAGATAAGACAATTTTGAGGCAAAAGACAACTACACGTCAGTGGCCATATTGGATTTTTTTGTGGACCCTGTCCCTTGGTGCAACATTCCAGTTGCTTGAGTGAAGATAAGCATATAAACTTTAAACGTTATATTATTAGGAACTTAGTAGAGATGTTTTCCCTTGCAGTGAGAAAGGGTTTGTTACAATCTTTAAGTTCATTCACTTTAGCTCAAATCGCATTTTATTCTTCGTTTGCAGTGCTGAGTGCATCAACTGAGCAGCCAGCATCAAATATTATCTTAGGTTACACTAACCCATGCATATTATGCAAAAATAAATAAAATTAGTAATTTGGGCCATGAGTTCTTCTGGTACTGTCAGTGTGAGCAGGCAAATTCCAAGTTAGTGGTATTTGCCAATATGCCAGGCCTGTCAGAGCTCTGTCAGCTTCAAAAGGAGAAACATTTTGTTTGTGATGTGTGTCGTTAACATCATGCTGAGGTAACACCTAGTGCAACTAGTGAAATGGTTCAGGACGCTTTTTCGAGTAGCTTCATGTTTGTTTCTGTTCGTTAAGAAAGCGCTTTATGTACACAACCTCCCTGTCTTGGGAGATACTTCTTGGGAAGTCAGTTCATAATGAGCAATCCCATCACAGTTAAACTTTGGTGTGACTTACTCATGGTGAGAGAAATCCCGCTATTACCTGTAATGTCATAATATATATTCTGAAATTATGTTAAGTTTCTCATTACATTGCAGTTGTCATTACACATGCGTTCGATTTTGAGCATCTTGGCAGCTCAAAGGAATCTTATGTTTTCTAAACAAGCTCTTGAAAAAGGAATGAATTAATGAGTAATGTAGATTAGTGTGATAAACTATAAAATTGCATGGAGTATTCATGAAAGTTATTTAAAATACCATAAAACTTCCTTTTTGAAAGACCTTTACAGAGATGCCAAGCTTGATTGTGTTCCTATCTTGATTCTTACGTGCCTGAATCTCTCTATTTTTTCAGCCCAAAGATAAGTTAGCAGCAGAACTGTGATTTTCATGTAGTTATTTATAGGTAAAAGGTTCAAGGCTCTGTACATCTATCAGTAGTGTTGACTCAAAAATAATTAAACAATAATTTTACGACTTCAGCTGTGCCTTCATAAGGAGCTTAATTTGTTAAGATAAAATGTTTTGTGCACAGAAGTCCTTGAACACAAATTCATATTATAAGCTTGGGACATAAAGACTGAAGAGTCTCTACTACTCTACTATACATAATATGCAAATTAGAATCTTTCTGATTTCCTAGAAAGATTCAGTTTAAATTATCAGTTCTAGTCTTGTTTGGTTTTGGTGGGGGGGGACAGAGACTCCATCGAAGGAGCGCTATTTAAACTCACTATCCAGAAAAATTACTTCCAAACAAAGCATAATGTCATTGCTGACATTATGATCATGACAGGTGTGAAGCACTTACTGGCTTTTATAGTACTTATGTCATAATACCATGAAAAAAAACCCAAAATTGACTGTTATATTTAGAAAATAAAAAGCCTTAGGGATATTATTGCTTTCAAGTAGTAACTTGTGTTAGATCACTTTGAAAGAACTTCCATGAAGTTTGAATAAATTAGTATGTATTGAAACATTTCTACTATATTCACTTAGGCAGCCTGTTAATACAGGTGTTTTCACCACACCCATCTGTGTGTCTGAACACCCACTGTAAGTCTTGCTTGGGCCTCCCAGTCCTTATTAATAAAAGTGGAGAAAAATGTTGAGAGTTAGATTTGTCTGCAGGAAACATTTTTCATGTATTTGCAGAAATGCTTGTGCTTTTACTCTGACCTTGCTCATGTGTTGTGTGACATTTTTTTACCATTTGTTGCATTTTTTACCTGCTTTGTTCATAGATGAGGGTTGTGGTTATGTTAGGTCTGAATATAAAACCCAACTCCTTTTTTTTACAATCTTACCAGCTTGAGTAGACCTTTTTAATGGCATCTGTGATGCCAGGAGATTGTAAGTGGTTTCTTAGAAAAATCAAATGTTACTTGTAACCTACTTGTATCAAGTAACCAGGGGCGACAGACAGACAGGATTTTAAGTATCAAAAATTACTGTCCTGTTTGATAAAAGTAGTGTAAAACCTGATCTCTCTGCTCTTACTTCTCATATTTGTCTGCACATCATCTTTAGTTGATGTGACCAGGTTTATGCTGCCATTCCTTTGTGAGCAGTTTATCAGGAAGGCTCTTTAGGTGAATGAAACTGTGTGCAGAGCAGAGTGGGAGCTAAAGGGTGGGAATATGTTGGTCTTCAGACCATGACAAGGTCATGGTTTCATGTTGGTTTTGAAGGAAAACAATGCTGGCAGGTGGCAAAAAGTGCTTCCAGTTAGCTTGATCCCTGCTTCTCTGGCTCCTTTCTGGTTGTGTACCATGTGTGTTTAGAGTGGTGGGCTGCTCTTCTTCCTCACTTTGGCCTAGGAGGGGATGTGGAAGGCAGCATTTCCTGGAGGTGGGGGGTAGGAACACTGCCTGCCAAGTCTCTGCTGTCCCAGGGGGTTGTGTCCCTGGGAGGAGGGGTCACAGTCTGATTGTGCTCTTCATTTCTGTAATGCAAGAGATGCATTGAGGCCTTGTGCCCCATATTAAGGGTAAAAGTAGAGACAGAAGTATTGCTCACTGCTTTCCTTTATTCTGCAGTGTATATGTAGGTAGTATAGAGGGAGAGAAATTTCCTGAATGTTTGTTCAGTTTTCTAGACAGAATTGCTTTTTGCATGCTGACACTTAATTCTGAGTTTTCCTATAGCAAATGCAGTCTGTCCATAGTTGACTATTACTGGCGTGTGGATTTGTAGAGAGGGGATTACAAAGTTCCAAGTGCTCACAGAAAACGAGAAATTTTATACATACATGTTTGTGCCAGAAAAAAAAAACCAAAAAACTTATCTGCTTGTCTAATCAGGAAACAGAAACAGTATTGTGTAACTTATCTGACAAATCACTACTAAGCAACCGACTTAGCTAAAAGAGAGGTTATCAGAATTAGAGCAGCATTTAGAATTTATGTTGAATTCTAAAAGGTTGAATGGCATATTTGAAGAATTGAAGATTTTCTTGCAGAGAGCAGGCATACTAAAAGAAGTCTGTATTTGAGAGTTTGTGTTCTGTAAAACACCACAGTTACTGTGTGCCTGAGTCAGGTAGTGTGTTCTGTTATTATCAGCCATAACCTGTAAATTATTATAAATTAATTTTGGAGGCTTGTATTTTACTTTATACAATATCTGACAAAATAATGGAATAATGGGATTATTTTGGTTTCATGTACAAAACTTGTATTAATAATTGGTTTAGTAATGTGCAAGCATTGAGTGTTTGCAGGTAGACACAGGCTGTAAAGGAGCAAAAGATATCCTGTGTATCTTTGTGAATTACAGCAGAGTTAAATATGACCTATGGAATTTAGGTCTATGTCTGGATACTTGGTTTCATAGTCAACTTCAGTTTCCCAGTTCAGTGCGTTTGTATTATTGAAGTTTAAAAATTCTGATTGTTTTGTTCCACCCCAAACTTGACCATTTTACTTTATGATTACACTTGCGAACTGGAGTTTTAAATGTATTGGATAATGGTTTACAATATATTTTTTCCCATTTTGACTTCCCACACAAATATCTGATGGAAAGTTTTTTGATAAATCCTTTGGCAACATAAAAACAAAATTAAAGGAATACTGATTCATTTTGCTTTCAGTATCTTTTTAATTCTTCATAAAAATATATTGATGATTTTATTATTCTTGGAAAAATAAGAAGTTAAGGAGGTTAGGTTGTGGTAGGGAGCACTTCTATGGGGGGAAAAGGGTGCGACATACAACATTCTACTTTATGAAAAGCAAGAGGAAGAGAACTAAAATTATTATAGGGAGATTGTGAAAGAAGAGAAGACAAAACCAGCTGGTTAATGCAAGCATAGAGAGTGGAGTTAAATTATTATTTATTTTTTTGTTTACTAGTGGTTTGCTTGTGGTGCTATTTGTCTCCTTTAAAAACATACTAAACAAAAAAGAATAAAACCATTCTTGTTTTACTTACTGCCTTCATCTTCCACCTTCTTGTGGTAGTAGGGAATGTTAGAAAGGGCTGAGAGGGAAAGAAAATAATAACAAGGTTTTAAACACATACTTGAAAAGAAAGAAGTGAGGTTATTGAATTTAGACCACCACAGTTGGTGATTTGGGGTTGGTTTTGCAGTGGGCAAAAGAGAGAGTTGAATGTTGTGTAATTATTTGTCTCTTCTCTGTAAGCTAATATAATCTTCCAGAGATGCTGATACTTAAACACTTGTAATATTCTGTGGTGCTTGATGAGTGAAAAAACTGAGAATTAACAGGGCAATTGCAATTTGCAAATAGCAAAACTGTGGCTGTTTTCAAGAGAAACTTTTTCTTACCATTCTTATCTTTATGCTGAGAATAAGAACAGTAAGCAGAGGTCCCCTTGGGGTCTTTGTTTAGGATGAGAAATGACAGTGGGATTGAATTCTGGTGAGCATTCTGATATGTGACTGATCAGTTCTATATATGATATCTGGCTCTGATTTTTTTTTGTTTTATTTTTTTTTTAATATGGATAACTTCTGCAGGGGGGTGGCATGTCTCCTGGTTATGGCTGTCACCTCATTTAATGTGTTTCAAGGAATGATGACAGAGGAAGAATGAAACATCATGTATGATAGCGCCCAGAAAATTTAGTCAGAATTGTAGTTTATCTTCATAGTTACATAGTTATTTTCTGAAACCTGTCCTTTAGATCTTCATCCCACACACTGGATAAAAGGAGTGGAGTAATGGTAAGGCTTTCTGATCAGGCATTCTGTGTTTTGAATCAAGATTTTGATGTTTTTGAATATGCATCTAAAACTGTTGTACTGTAAATGACTTCATTAAAAAAACTGGTTTTGTTAGGTTCGCATATCTTGATGAAGCACATTATTTGTGCAACAGTTGTTCTGAAGAGGTTACATCTCCTGTTGTTTAAGGTACCTTTTTTTGATTATGTGTGGGGAAACCATGTGTGATTCCCTGTCAACTGCCAGCACTGTCACTAAGGATCTGTCTCTGACATTCTTTCTACTAGTTGTAATTTATAACCAGACTTGAGAAAGAGGGAAATTTATGTGTTTACTAGAGGGTACCCTAAGCCCTGCTGTCACTACAGAAAGCAAATGACTTTGTGTGTCTAATTTTGATTTAGATATAAAAACATGTGTGTGTTTTCTTGTTGATCTGCCTCTGTATGTAGTTAATAGTTTATGGATGAAATATAGATTTCTGTGTGTTAAAAATAGATTACACAAGAGCTGAATTATTTCCACTGTAAAATGGAGTAATTTCTTTGAAATATACCTTTTTTTTTCTAGTTAATTAAAAATTAGGACATGATCAGATTCTGTTTTACCTTTGGGCAAAAATACTAGCCATTTAACCAAGGCTGAGGTGTATGAATGAGATGAAAGCAGTGGAAACTCCTATAGAAAACATTTCAAATTACATTTTAAGTTGTGAATCACAGGAGTCCTGTTGGCAGAAAGCATAAGTTTCTGGTAGACAAAGCAAAAGTTTCTGGTAGTCACTGCATGAATTACTAAGAAGGATTACCTTCAGTAAAAATAGTATTGTTGCCATGAGTGTTTCTTAAAGAGTTAACTCCAGTATAAGTTTATCTGAATGCCATGACTATTCATTATTAAGAGTGATTTTGGAATAACTAGCAAGAAAGATTATTGGTTTGTATGGGCATGATTAAGTTGCTGGATCTTTCTCTCTTCCAAGTTGAACTTCTTCAGCTTGTATTTGAAAAAGCTGATTCAGGAGTTAATGGTGCAGGATGCCAGGTGAAGCTGGTGTCTTTAGGTAATTAATATGCAAAAAAAAATGCTTGGCAAATGCTGTCATGACAGTAAGGGTGTTTGACAGAGGTCTGTTAGCAAGTCTATAGCAAGAAATCTTTGATGGTTCTCTTGCTGGATGAGAAGGGTAGATACTATGAGAGTAAAAATGGCCCAGTTTTTTATCGCAGTGCTATGCAGCTGACTAAGCTGTCTCAAATTGAAGGAAGAATCCAGCACAGCTACTTGCAACTGATACGAAACAGAGAAAAACCAACTATGGCATGAATAATTTCTCTCTTTTTCTTTTCTGTGTTCCTTTCTATGGTTGATGTTAAGGGACTGGTTTTGTCATAACTTTTTGTATGGCTTAAAAAAAGTCGTGCCTGAAAGCCAGTAATGTTGCTGGGGAAGTGAGTTTTCTGATTGCTCTTGGTCTTGTGCTCATAGAAGTAAATGTCTTCCTTATTTCTGAAATGTTTTGCTTGTTGTTCAGTAATTCAATTTCATGTTTTACCAAGTTGTATTAATAATACAGTGCTTAAGCCAAACACCTATTCCTATCTCTCTGCTTTCTTGACAGTAATTAGAATTTACAATTATTTGGTCTTCTAACTTTTTAATTTCTGTGTTCATGTATTTACAAAGTGTGTGCTGTTTGGCAAAAGAGAAGGGGAGTTTTCGTAGATCAGAAAGAGCATCAGCCAGAAGTAGCAAAGAACATACCAACAGAAGTTCCAGGTTCTGCACAACTGCTGGTTCCAGTATGTCTAGTGCAGTTTCACTTAATCTGCAGGCCCCTCCTGAATCATCCGTAAAACGGAAGCAGTTGTATTGTGACAGAGCTGTGCGTGGTACACAGGGGGTTAGGCTGGTTTCCCTTTCCGTTCCCTGGGAGCAGGTGTTCAGCAGAAGAGACAGAAGAGTGACTGGTGAAGTAGCATCAAGACATAAGAATGACTGGCAAAGGGCAAGAGTTCATAGGGTTTGGTTCCATGTGATCTTTATGTTCCTTATTTTGTTTATATTTGCTTATATTATACAGTATTTTATGTTTTCTGTCCAGTCATTCTTTCTCTTCCTTTTCCTACTGCAGGGGACTAGACATAGGGGTCAGACAGAGTTTGGGAATTTGAAGTTATATTTGAACAATGCTAATGTCATATCAATAGCTGTTGAGAAGTTTGCTGGATCAAAATTCTCTTCTCTAGCAAGACAAAAGAGGATGGGAATGGACCTCTCCAGTAACAGAATAAGGTGACGAGCTTGCCATCATTTTGAGATGAAATGGCCAGAATGGAAGCTGAGATTTAAAGAAATGTAAATAATTTGTGTGTTCACTTTTTAATCTCTGATGAGTATCCTGTCCTCAGGTGGCTTTCAGGCTGGCCACTAGTGATTGTCAAGATTAGGTAGATTATCATGTGATAACATATGTAGTTGTTTCTTAAGATATTCTTAGTTATGTTTTACTGAGACAGGATGATACAATGATTTACATCTAAAAAGTTTGTTGGACCCATGCCACCACAGCAAACACTGACAGAGCCTTGTTTGTTTGGGTCTGATAATGGAGATAGGCAGAGGACAATGATCTGGAAGAATATAAGTAATTGATCTGTTATTGCAATGACTAGGGAGGCAGTATTATTATTTGCATGATCCTAATGCCTAGCTGAGGCACCTAGCAGCCCCATCAGGCACAAGATGCTACTCTGCAGGATACCAGCAAAGGGAGGAAGGGTGTGTACTTGTGTGTGTTGTGAAACTGTGCTGCAGAGAACTTATTTTTTAATGTATGACGAAGCAGAAGTTTTAATATTGACAAACAAAAGCACTTAGTTTCTCAATGTGGTTGACTTTAGCCTAAACTAAAGTGACTTTCTTAGAACTGTAACAAGGAAAGCTTTAAAGTGATATCTGGATGGCAGTGAAGTAATTTTGCGAGAGCTTGGAAGGTATCCTTACTCAGGTGTGGAAATTGGTCTGAATGAAAATGCAGGCTGGTTGTTGAAAGCTTCATAAATGGATACTGATGCCATGAACCAATTAGAAATGTGAGCAAATGGTGTGACAGCAAGTAGGATGTGGACAGTTTAGTGTACATAAAACAGAGGAGACTGGAAGGCAAAGATGAGTTGTTCCCAAATTCAAATTTGTAATGGAGGATTGTGCATAGAAGGATGCAGAGAGTAAAGTAGTATGAGAGTATAGGAGAAGGAGCTTTTGGAACAGTGTGAACAAGGTGGATAATGTTTGTCAACATGTAAAATAAGAAAATACAACTAATGTGAGGTGAAGGCCCAGACAAACCTTTAGCTCTGAAGATGCTTAGAGAAGACTTTGTCCTAGGGATGCAAGACAGGAAGAATCATTTAGATTTAGCTGTAACCTGAATGAATGGTTTAACAGAGAAGCTACCGGCAAAGATGACATACTAGTTTATCATAGTGTTTTTTATCCGAATGATGGACAAGTTGATTATGCTGTCCAGGGTGATCCAGAGAGGAGGTGTAGAAAAAAGGGTAGGAGTGGTGAGATCTAAATTCTGTTCTGGCTGTTTCGAGCTGAAGCTAACAGCTACTCAGTGGCAAGACGTGTCAGATAGAATGAGATTTTTTTGTTTAGATGTAAATCTACTGTATTTAAGACCTGTTCTCAGGAACAATGTAAAATTCTCAGACATATAAGTAGTAGTAAAAGATACAGCTCAATGGAGACCTGCTAGAAGACAAAGAAGGAATGAGGAGCCTGCCAGTACTCTGTGAAGGGATTGGTACAAGAAGGATGGACAGTAGGAGAGGGGAGTGTCATGGAAGTCGGAAACAGAGAATGAATTCTTCAAAAGGAGAAAGGCATTTAATTTTTATGAAGAATGCACAAGGGTGATGGAAATGATTAATTTGTGATACTGCAATAGTAAGATAGTAAGATACTGCAAAGGTTTTTAGACATTTTAGTGAAAATAGTTTCACTGGATTGCAAGGGACAGATGAAGGAAACTCACGCTGGATTTATAGACAAAAGTGTAATTTGTTATCAAACAGAACATAATAAGCTTAGAGGTGAAAGAAGGACAGGAAGAGTAATGCAGTTAGAGAATCACGGGGTCAGAAGTAGATTTCCAAACACAGGAAAGATTCATTGGCTGTCCTGCTGTTCTGTCAGAGCGGGAGGAGAAAGGAGATGTGAGGTATGGGCTCATGCAAGTGAGGCAAGGAGAGAGTGGGACAGATGAGTTTTACCTCTATTGTACGAGGAAGAAGGGAGAGCTGTAAAGGGAGAGAAAGAGAGTGGGAAGGGAGAATGTGAAATGGTTATTATGTTTTCTCGCTTTCTCTTGGAATAAATATTTGCATTCTATTGCAGAGAAAGAAATAGATACAAAAGAAAAGGTTTGAGGAGTGAGTCAAAAGTAGGAAGAAAAAAGGCTGAAATTGCAGGTGTGGGTTCAGCTCAACTGGAGGAATGGCACAGATTAGTAAGCAGCAGGAGAGAGACAGGGAGAGAAAATGTGCAATAACCTCATTTTCAGACTGGTTCTTTTTTCCACTGCAAATTCTAGGACAGGCGAGAACGTAGCGAAGAAAATGGATGTTTAAGATGAGCATGAGTTCAGGCTTGGTGAAGTTGGACGTGGTATTGGCAAGCAGAGCAAAAACCATCACAAAAAATAAAGCTCTTCAAGGAGAGAGGAGTGTCTGGTCATATCTATCACATAGCATGATGGACATGAAAGTATTCTGTTCCTTGCAGTGCATCATAACTAGATAATATATCTACATGATTTGTTACATACTGATACTGACTTGTGCTTCCTGCTTCCAGAGCTGAGACAAGGCCACGGGATTGCATTATCGTGGACTGGGCCCCCGGTAATGTCGTACTGCTCAGGGTGTATCGTGAGAGCTTGGGCGCGGTGCTGCGGTAACCATGGTTGTATGGCTTTTGCTTGTCTTGCAGGGCAAAGCAGCTTGTTCCTGTCTACATGCTACAGGCAGGCATGCTTTATGATACAGCACTTTTTTTTTTTTTTCTCTGAGAAAGGACATAGTAATTTTAGAGGGGTTACATGGAATGGCTGTCATTCATGTCATTCAGTGTCTAAGAAGTTAATCCTAGGTTTTCACATCTCTTTAGTAGATCTAAACATCTGTTTAAAGAAGAGGAAAATGCTGTGGGGGAGATTTGTTCCTTCACGTGCAGAGCATTGAGCTGATCCTTTGACTTGGAAGGCTTTATTCATTACCTTGCCTGCCTTTCCCAAGCAACTTTCTGCATGTCCCTGTATGTTATCAATGTTCAGTCATCCCAGCAGCTTATACACGTCACCATGCAGAGGTGCTGAGAAAACAGGGAAAGAAAAAAGTCTTCAGATTTTCTTTTCAGGGTCTCTCAGGTGGTTTTTTTTTGTGCACTATCATGAAGTTTTGTGGTTCTGATTGTATTCATGCTTTTGCTGTATTTTTGGCTTTTTAGAGGACTTGGAGAACCTTGGGCAAATATATTAAGAAACTGAATGCATGGCAATGGAAAAACATGAGGAGAAATGGGAGGAAAAATATTTCAGCTCTTGAAATTATGGTGAGCTGTGTGTATAGAGCTTTTAATAGAGTCTTCGAACATTCTGTGCTTGGTGTAAGTTTTCTTCAGCTTCTCTCATAACTCGCAACACACTGGGTGTGAACATTACCAAGCCTTTTAGGTATTTAAATTTTGAAAGAGGTAATGCAGCTTTACATATTTTTGGGTTTCTTTCTCATCAAAAAAAATTATTCTTGACTGCATTGCTCAAGGAGGCAATGCTGCGAGTTTTATTTGAGTGGCATTCATTATTCTTTCCAGCTTTTCAAGATGCCTGTCACTATTCTGTTTGTTTTCCAAGCTCCTTGGCAAATCAAAGGTATTGTAAACTTTTATCGCTTTCCTGGAAGGTAAGAGTATATCCACTGTGGGAGTTCTTGTAGGCTTTTCATTTGTTTTGAGTTTTTTTAATACCTTGTAATTAAGTGTGTATTTGGAAAAGTTCTAAAGAGATGTGTCATGTATGTTCAAATGATGTAATGTATATAAGTGTTGGCTTTAGAACAGCAAGCTATCATCTCTATTTCTGAGAGCTTCCAATACATTTCAGACAAAACTGTAAGTAGTGTATGTTGTGAAGACAAAAATCAGTCTATGAATGTTGAACAATTTCATGCAGTGAGCTATTTTAAGGAGGAATTTGAAGGAGGTAGAGAATAATTAGTTGATGTGGAGGAAGGAGGCATCAAAGCTGATAGTATAGCACACAGGAAAGTAGCATACAGAACAGATTTCTAGTGAAAACAGTTCATTTGTAAAAATAAACTCTCCCTGTTTTGTTAATATTGTCTTACTGTCTCAGAGTTGGAAAGCAAAACTAATTGTAATTGCCAGACTGCAAAAATAACATAAATATTGAAAGATAAATCTTAATCTTACTTAACTCTGTTCCCTAAACATGCCCTCTGTTCTCCAAATACTTAAACATTCCCTTTATTATTAGGCTTCAGCCTCATCTGCTCTTTTGAATAGTGCCCTAGTTTTGCTACTATAGGCAGAAAGTGAAGAGAAACTAACACATTGTGTATGCAACAACATTTGTCATTCTTTTACACTCTTTCTTCTGTATTAGTTCTTTTCTGCCTATTTGTTTGTATATTACAGGCTTGAAGAGTAAGTGACATGCAAAATTCTGAACTGTTTTGACTCTTGTTCTTGACTATCTACCTTAGAACGGGCCTGTGTCAAAATTTTTGTTTCCAAATTTTGTGTCCAGATTTCTCTGAAGTTTAAATTTCTTTCAGGAGAACCTCTTTCAATGTGGGCTTTCCATGGCAGGTTTCTGACATACCATGTGTAAGCATAGTGTGCTATGAAAACAATATGCAGAACAAGTGGCTTTAAAAAGGCTTTCTCATTTTAGTGTTGTGATGTTATGGGAGAGACTTTCCCTGTGTTCAAAATCATTATATTGAACCTGCTTTGAGTAATAATCAGGATGATGTGTATATATCCAGGGGAAGGGTATGAAGTAGGATTCATGTCAATATGAGGAAAGGCAGAGGGAATGAATTGATGGGAAGAAGTCATGAGAAGAAGCAAGTTGACTACTGATGTTTATAGATCACCTCTCTTTGTAAAGTGGCCCAAGGTGTCCTACCAGCTATGTGTAGAAATTTTTTGTCACTGAAAGAGGATAGGAAAACATGGCTGCTGCTGCTGGAAGACCAATCATACCTGCACTGGAATTAGCTGAAAGAACGCTAAAAGCTACTATTCCCTACTCATAGGATATAATCCAGTACTCACTGAAGTATGTCGTTGCATAACAATTTTGAAAGGAAAGGAATGATGCCTTATTTCTAGATTACAAAGAGAATACAGAATAGAATGTATTTATTTATGGGGGGAAAAAGAAAAAGCAGAATACCAGAGCACATTACCTTTCCCTATGATTGGTTGTGGCAGGCTTTATTGACTAGCACTCTGTTTAGTGTTTTTCAAAAGTCGATGCTGCCGCTGGCACCAAATTTTACTTACATTACTTTACTTACTTTACACCATATTTTACTTACATTATATTTACTTACATTAAAGTAAGGACTGACGTACTTCAAAATGTATTGCTGAGGTTTATCTTTCTCTCAAAGAACAGTTACCCAAGCCACACTTAGAAGAATAGGTCAATTCTTATTACAGCAAAAACCCACAGCAGTACTTCACTATATTTTAGTAAGTCACCACATATTCTAGTATGGTGCTTTTCAATAATTTTTACATTACTTAAAGGAAGAATTGGATGTTGCTTGCTCCTTTTCTGTGCAAACATTACTGTCATCTTTTTTGCACCCGCTCTACCAGTGAGGACCATGGACTTCACCAGATATGATAGGATATGATTTTATAATCTCTAATTGGATTTTTTTGGCAGTTTTCTTTTTGTTGTGTTGTGAAAATGGTCATCCTAGATACTTCATGATTTTACTTCAGGATAGGAAGGGGAACTAGCTGGTGATACAGTAATAATTGAAGATTATAACTGGCAATTAATTTTCACTACATGGGTAGATTTATAACATTAGCAAATCCTCCATGACTAGCCTGCAGCTCTGCCTTTTGTCTGGAAGAACACTGACTTTAGCCTGAAGCAATTTTTCCGTTGTGCCCACTGGATTTTGCTGAGAATAAAACCTGCTGTGACCACCCAGCGCCTCAAGAGGTGAATATATAAGTAAGCATCAGAATGCCATAGTGCAAAATAGGTTGTAAATGTTGAGTTTATTGAATGAAATAGTAGTTTAAAGAGGGAGCTTTAAATTGGGTAACTATTACATGATTGCAGTGTAATCTTTCTCTGCAGTTTTTCTCTTGTAAAATACAGACCCTGAATTTATACATTTCATCATACTTGGAGCTTATGCAATAGGGGTTAAAAATACATATATTTTTCTTTACAGCAAACAAGTAAACTTGGTCCATTCTGAATTTTTTATATTTGGAAGAACTAGATAGAATGTAAGTAGAGATGGAAGAATTGCTTTTGAGAGTTGATTAATTGAAGTGTTACTCCTTGTGCAAAGTAGTCTTGAAGGAGGCTGAAAGTGCATGACTGGGAGAGTAGGGGGAGGTGAATACTGCTACGTTTTATACAGCTTTACTGAAGTGCTGTATCCCAGTTCCCATGTCCACATCTGGTGTTGGAAAAACTGGAAGGAGTTCAGAAAAAATCTACATTAATTTGAGGCCTGGATAAGCAGCTTTAGAATGGAAGACTTAAGAAGCTCAATCTAGTTTATCAACAGACAGTAGGGGCTACCTGATAAGTCTGTAAGTACTTAGACAGGGCAAAGGTATCTGACAGTTAGATAGTTCTTTGTCAGGTAGATTAAGGGGATTCTCATGGCTAAAAGCTGAAGCTAGATCAGTTCAGAGTAGAAATAAGATGCAGTTTTCTAATGATACAATTAAATAGGAACAGCTTATCAAGGGATGTAGTAGACTCTGTTGCACAAAATCCTCGAATAAGGCCCTGGTCATTTCCCTGGAAGCACACAGTGCTTTAGCCATCCATAAATCTTGGGTTTGAGGTTAAAATAGTATGATTAAATTCTGTGGCCTGTTTTAACATAGAAAGTCAGTACAGATCATAAGGAAGATTTTTGTTCTAACTCCCTAAAATTTCATACATTGTTACTGCTTCTTTTGTTAAAAAAATTTCATGTTAAGGATGAGGTGATAAAAGCAAAAAGCAGCTTTCTAATGTGGTGAGTGAGAAGGGACTGTCCTTTAATAGCAGATAAAAGAGGAAGTTACACTTTCCAATCTCCTTTTGTGTTCTTCTCGTAATCAAAACCATTAATATCCCTCCAGTCATTAATTCTAAACATAACTTAATCATTTACCAATGTAATTGTTGGCCTTTTCAGAAGCATTGCAGATAGTTTGTGCCTTCTCATTGTAAGGTCAGGTAACGGACAGCTGGACCCAAACACTTTCCTTGACTTGGTTTGCAAAGCAAAACAATCTTTGTCAGCAGGTTTTCCCTGGTGCTGCCTTCTTGGCCGTGGATTTATTAGGACATAGGAGATCAATCTTTGTGGTAAAAGGCTCTGTAATATCTAATGAATTGTATAAGAACTAATTTTATCCTAGTTTTGCAAAAGAAACAGTAGGAGTTGTTTGAAGGATATCAGTATATGTATCATTTAGTTTGCCTCTTTTTTGTAAAATCACCATCAGTTTAGGTGAAAGTATCACATTTTTTCTTGGTTATGTTGACAGCAAGACCAGTCAGTGCTGATTTAAGGTAGATTCAACCTAGATGAGAAATGTTATGTATGTGGGGTTAAAGGAAACACCTAACCTGCTCTCAGAGGTTTTCCCAGCACCAGTGGCCCTATAACTCTTGTAAGCACTGTATACAAAATAAGCAGAGAGCAAATTTGCTGCATCTCAAGTTTATAAATTCTTCACCCTCATCCCCTTACCAGTATTGCTGCCTCCAAAAACTGTAAAAAAAGACAATGTGAATTGCTTGAATGTGAATGGGAAAAAGACAGTGTGAACTGAAAAGAAAATAGGTAATATTGAATTTATTTGTATTAAATATCAAGGTTTGGGGCTTACACACCCAACAAAAACTAAAGAATTTCAGTACTGTGGAACAGACTTTGTTGTTGGTTTTGCTGCAGTTGGGAGGGCTAAAACAAACTGAATTGGACAATGAGGTTTGCTCCAAATATGTGTTAGTATGTGTTCTATTGCAGAGCCATGTGAACTCTGAAGCAGAATGTGAGCTTTTTCTGGTTGGGAGTGTATAGGGTCACACATATCCTGTGCTACCTTGTAGTGGTACCATGAGGAGACTCTAAAGGCTCAGGAAATCTGAGTTTTCCTCAGTTCCTTGTTGTTGCCTGTGATGATGTTGCACAGCCTGGTGGGTATCTGATCCCTCAGTTTTTGTTTGAGTAATTACAAAATATTTAGATGTTTACAATTGGAGTCACCTTTAATGTTACTTGTATAGTAAGCTGGACTGAGTGTTTGGACTTTGTCATGATCTTCTCAATAGGTATGTCCTGTTATCCAACAAATGTTGGATTAGGTCAGGATCTGCTGTAAAGCTGTGGAGTACTAACAGCTTTGCCAAGATGAATCAGATAATTGGTCTGCTTAACCTTCCCAGCATCATTCAGTCCATACCTGTATTCACATAAATTGTATTTGAGACTGTGGCAAATATGACAACAAAATATATTTGCTTTGACATAAGGCACTAAAAAGGATCATTTCTAATATGAAAGCAAGAATTCAAGGAGACTTGAAACCCTGCAGGAGGGAGAGATTGATTAAAAATTGGAGGAACTAGTCAGATAAAGTTATTCTGCTGGCATGGTGTGTCCAGCCAAGGCAGTGGTTTGCTGGGCTATGTATTAGGCAGATCGGTATCACTATTGCTGCTGGATAAAGATCTTTAAAATGTACAGAAACTCAGTGGTTCTGTAGAAAGCTCAGAGCTTTACCTTCCTGTTAGGTGCTGTTACTCAGGCTGGAGGTTAAGAGCACCAAAGTTCTTACTTCTCATTTGCTTTCTACAGGAACAAATTACTTGTTGAAAAAAATTACGCTGTACATTGTCATGCCATAGTCTCAAAGTTTAAAATGGATTAGGACTGTAATCTTACAAAAGTTGTGTTCCCTTCAGAAGAAATAAGATGCAGAGCTTCGGAACCTCATATCACAGCACCAAACTATTCAGGGCATTTTCTTGACTTTTTGTATCAGTGTCCTACCTACAAAAAAGCTAGGCATCTTGAGCCATGTGTTTCCATCTGATATCTGTTGATTACAAAAAAGCCCTTCTTCTCTTCCCCACTTCCCTTGCCAAAATGTCACTGCATGCTTCTGCAAGAGACAAATGGCAGCAGTCATACCAGAAGAGTTCCTGTCCTGAAATGGGCAGAAGCCTGCTTACTTGCTAAACACTATGTTCTTGATATGGCACATAGGTCAGGTGCTGGCTCCAGGAGAGAAGTATATCCATCTCTGTGCATCTGATGGAACTGAAACTCTCCTTTCTTACTGCCAGTCACCTGCTGAGAGAGAGCTGTGCTGATCTGTCAGGAGGGAAAAATGTTGTTTTTACAGTAGTGACTCCTCAGGATGCTACAGACAGGATGGGTTCTGCAGTGTGGACATGGAAGCGTGCGATTGAAATGCTTTGAGCTTAAGTGGGTGCTTAAGGATGCAATAAGCTAGTGCAGAATCCTGACAGTTGCATCAGGCCATATTTAAATTGTGTGCTGGATACACTAGCAACAAAGTGCAGTACAAATATACATTTGCAGTCTGAAAAAGACATAAAGCACACAAGTTAGCTGGATTAAGATGAGGGATGGCACCAGAGCATTGCTATATGCTGAAAATCTGCAGTCAGATTTCCTAAAAATATATGCATATGTGTACACACATGTGCTGATACCTAGAAAATTGTCTGGAATAATGTTTGCTCTTGGGTTTCAAGGTTTTTGTTATCTGGTGGTTCAAAATTACCTTTTTTCAAGGTATCACTTATATTCCTTGAGCTAATGTTACAACTTTTATAAGTGTGTGGGGGCTCTTTTGCCTAAACGAGAACTGGTTTTAATCTGTGATACATTTGAAATTGTTTGTCTTACTTGGCTAGTCATATTTTAATAATTTTAAAAATTACAAGAAATCATACTATTATTTATTTGTTTCTCTTCTGAGTTTCTTATTTTGCTCCAGCTGTCTCTTTTAGCTGGTTTTAGCTATAAAAGGTATATATTATATACCCTTAAGCGTAACTAGTGTTTGGGAGTTGGTTGGTATGTGTCTGTATTTTATATAGCTGGTATTTTAAGACAATCTTTGTCCATTGTCAATGTTTTAGGAGAACTGTTTTGCTTGCCGGAAACAGCTTCCTGAGAATTTTTTCAGTGATATTGCAATAAAAACAACAATTGAAAAAAAACAAAAGCCTATACCTGGGGTTTGTATAGATACAAAACTTTCACGTGAGATACTGGTTTGAAAGATGTCTAGGGCTTAAATATGTTTACTGTCAGTACTTAGTGTATTGTTTTGCAGGTGTTTGGAACAGTTTGCCCTTGTCTTTATTAGCATCTGAGCTGTTTCCTGCCCTGATCAGGCAACCTGTAGTTGACATCTGCTGCCAGTTAAACATTGTTGATTCCTTAGTAGAGATCTTTCCCTGTGGTCTCTGTGAGACACTGGGGACAGTGAGTCTGGCTGGACACGTGTCACTTTGATTTGGCATTACTGGTTTGTTTCTCTCTGCTTATCATCTCCTTTGGGAGTGTAACAGTAAATGGATGGAAAGGGGGTTCTGAAGATAGTCAAATCTCCTGATGTCCTAAAATAATAAAATACCTGTCTGGAGACTTTTTTCCTATAACAGCAAATAAGGTAAACATGATACTTCTGTATTTTAAAAGTGCAGCCACCTTTTAAGGATATTGTTGGTTTCATTTTGGTTTGGTTAACAATTTACCCTTTCAGAACCAACACACACAGTTTTAATGCTTTAGTAACACACTACTCTAAAGCTCTTGGCAGGCTGCATAATAAACTTAGAAATGTGAGGTTCTTTTTCTTCAGAATTTGTGTTTAGATCAAAGGAGTTGGTAGAGTAGCAATTTGATGCTACCATGTATGCTCTGTAGCTGGAAGGAGGCTTTCCTTCTCTTTAGTAGGTATGAGTTAATTATTTTATTTTTATGAAAGAAAATTGACTCAGAGTGCTCCTATGGAGTTGGTTCATTCAGAGACATTTCTTGCTGCAATGCAAGGAACTTGCTTGTTGTGTTGTATGTGATATCATCTTTTACATAGTTTTGAGTTGCTCCTGGCTATTTTTTTTCCCACCCATAGCTTTGGTTAAATTAGAGAGGTTTGAGCAAGTGAAAGGTTGGAGGGGGCTAGAGGTGAGTGGAAATTACCATGGGGTAGGATAGGCAAGAAGAGCCAGGGGGAATTCGTACCATGGCAGGGTCTGGGAATGGATCATCTGAAGTTTCAGGGGATGTGTCCTGCCTGGTAGTGTGACCTCTTGCCTAATTTGCTTTGTGTAAGTGCTTCAGATATGCCTAATGTGAAGACAATGGGAGCTCGCAAATCATCAGAATGTGTTTGAAGCAATCAAGAAGTGTGGTAAATGATTAAGGTTTTGTTTGCTTAAAGTGTTCTGAGTTTTGATGTGTCTGGGCTACTGACTGCTTACAGTTCCTTTGGTATGTGTGTTCTGCATGGGCAGATAAAGGGCAAAGATTTCAATAACAGCAGCATAGCTCCCATTACGAATGATCTCACTCACCTTACATGTCCAAAATCTTCCTTAAAATTTCAGAATACTAACTGTTTTGAAAATGGGCACATCACTTTTTCATCTAAGTCTGGAGGCTGTAACATCTAGAAGTCTTCTGAATGTAACTGAGAGCCATGCAGTCAAATCTGTGCACCTGAGGAGATCCTTAAATTCTTGTATGCAGATGCCATGGTGATACACAGTAATCTAGTCATTGAAATGTACTTTGTTCTGTAACTTTTAATAAAGTGAAATGCAATTCAAGTGTGTGAAATAAAAAAATAGTGCTGTATTATTTGCTTCCCCTGCCCCCCCGCCAAAGAAAAAATATTCACCTGGAAGGAATGCTTTAATTTTTTATTTTGGTTTATTTATTGTATAGCATATCCTTTTGGTGGACTTTTAGTAGAGATGATTTTATTCACAAATTCATCAGCAGTTTTGCAACAAGTTTGACATTTTGTAATGCTCTGTTTCCACAGAGAAATAAGTCCTTGTAAGGTTACTGAAACATGTAGTTGTAAAGCACTTGGAATGTAAACAGTGATTGTGAGCTAGCTGTGAGTATGTTATTTTAATAAGAATTGGGGCATGTTTTGATAATTGACTGGGCATGAATCATTACTAGTGATTTTTATTTTATAGCATTACAATTTTTTTCATTATTTCTCTTTTTTTTTCTCCTTTCTTTGACAAGGGGAGTTATCTGTTAATTTCTGGTAGCTACCCTGTTGATACTAAACCAAAATAAATTAATTGTGAATAGCCTAGTGGTCAGCATCTAAACTGTAAGTGGGAAATAGTTGAAATATTCTCCTTGCTGTAAAATATAATTCTAAAATGAAACTCAATATTCCCACTTTATATATGTGGAGATACAGACAAAAATTTTGAATACAGGGTTAAATCTTAGTTATGCCTGTGTTTTCTACTGAAAATGTTAGTGTATTGCTGTTGAATTTAATAGCTGATGAATTTGCTAGTGTTAGCTGTAAAATTCAGCTGGTGCATGAAAAAGAAACCGCTTTCACTTAAATGATGAAAGAATAGCAAAGTAGTAATTAACAAGTTCTAATTTGTGTTTATGAAGAATTTAGGATGATACAATCAGGAAGAAAAGAACAACTCTCACTAGCATGAAATCTTGTGGAAAAAAGGTAATATTATAAGTTTTTAGTACCCTTCAAGTATTTCAAATATAGGTAGAATAATAAAATTATAAAATAATTTTTCAGATAGTAAAAAAACTTATTGAATCGGTAAAGAAATTTATAGGTAAGATGTCCAAACTGCCTTAATTCTATTATATGGTCATGTAACTATGCAGTAACTATGTATCCTAGTAACTTACTCAGAGGATGTGCTTCTCTGTAGTTCATGCTTTCTTTTCCACAGTTCTTTCAGGCTTTTTTTGCATTGTAGAAAAACATTGTTATAATCAAAATAAAAAGAGTCCAGTTTTATAAACTACAAGAATTCTTTACTCTTTAATGCTTGCAATTGAGAGAGAAGTTTTAAACAGTCAAATGACCACATTTTAGGTATCACATAATGTACTGCACTTGAACATGAAGTAACAAATGTGGTATAAAATTAAGAAGCTTTGAAGGTGCTTTGTATTCTAACACTCTGGAAAAAAGTGTATTTGGGACTTAAGAGTTCTTGTTAGGCAGATGCTTTCTATGATGAATACTTGAAAAAAAAATGGACTGTTCAGCCTTTCTGCTCTGATACAGAATATCCTTTCTGTTGGAAAGTTATTGGAAAAAAATATTTATGATCATCTTGGAAACAAGTTGATATTTAACTACAGAGTAGTTGTATAGATCATTTACAGAAGCTTCATTAACAGGGAGTTTACATTAACAAGTTGTGTCTGCCATTCAGATACACAGTTCAACAAAACTCACATGTCTATCCAAGATGAGATTGTTGAAGAAGTACACATCACTAACTTGTTTTTGTGAATGTGTGAATTTTTGTGAATTTTGTGAATGACACTCCAAAAATGTGCTTTACAGCTGTATATGGTCATTCTTTGTGCTGTGGTGAGTGGGGTGTTAGTGCTTGTTAGTGTTAGACTATTATAGGTATTTAGACTCCTTAACAAAGAATTTCACAGGCTCTTTTGATTAGAATAATGATTCTGTCTGGTGTTGTATTACCCTTCATTACTTTTCATTAAATCCATGGACCACATTGATCTCTCACCAACCTGCTGGCAAGATTCCTGAGGCTGGTGCCTTCTACAGCTTTGGTGCTACAACGGCATACACAGTGCAGTCCTGCGCTGTGTTGCATCCCTCAAAATGTTGATGTACCTCTCTATACTGAAGCAGCTTCAGCTCATGCAAGAAGATCCAGAGTTTACTTCTGATCTGCAACTTGGAGAACATGCAAAATTTTAGTGGACAGATATTCACTCACATGGCTGCTGTACCATATTCAGTCTACTTTCTGTTGTGGGGTTTTTTTTTTTTTTTTCAGAAGCTGAATTTAGTTGAATTGAGTCTTTCGGAAAAGTAGTAATACCAGTGGTTTTTTTCCATTTGAAATGCTTTGATAGGAATTAGCTGTCACTTATACCATTGTAATTATCACATAAAGTTGCAGATGAGTTGCTAGCATTTATTCAAATGTGCATAATAATGGATATACTTCTTTTCTTGTGTGATGCTTTTCGTTCGTAAATTTGGAAGTGTTTAATTATAAGTCAGAGATGTATGTACCTCCTCTTGATGTACAGGGAAGGACACTAAGAATTTGAGAAATTTTTCTGAAAGCTTTCCCCTTAGGGGGATGAAGGAATGCAGGGTTTGGGTCCTTCTGTGTCCACTGTCCTGTCTGCTGGATTATGAAGTAATTAGTAACAGCCCTTCAAAGACCTGTACTGTTAAAGTAAATGGGGATAAGGTTTGTTCCTTGTGATAATGTGGAAGATATTTTTGTTAAAAGGGGTTGGTGAAAAAGTCTCCTAAGTGGTCTCTGTCTGTGCATCTTGATGACTTTTTGTTGCTTTATGATGCTGGAGTGTACTTTAAATTCATGAGACAAGGCAGTGTATTTTTGCTCTTCTATCTTCTTTTTCTCAGTTCAAGGCACTATCACTCCTGAAGCCAGGTATGTGCCACAGAACTGAGTGTCTCTGAAGAGCTGTATCTTGAACTTTATCTAGGAAACCTCTTCTTCCAATGACCCTACAATTAGATAAATCATGGAGTACTAAGGGGCACAGCAGACTTGAAGAAAAAAATGTGGATTCTAAACAAACGAAAATCAATCTTTAAACAGAACTGGTTGGTTGATATTTTTTTAGTTGTTGAAGAGCTAGCACAGCACTCTCAGTACTGGATGAAATAAATGAGCAACTGCTTCCCTAACCCCAATCCTCAGAAATAAATGAACAATTACTTTTCTACACCCAAATCCTCAGAAAAGTATAATGCTGGAAGGGAGGTTGCTTCTAAGCAATGTTGACAGGCATCAGACTGCAGCATAAGAGGTGTTAAGTGGTCTGCCCATATCAACGAGCTGTTAGGTGGATGAGATTAATGCAGGAAGCTGGGTGCTGGCAAAAGCATCATTTTGGGACCAGGTTGTGTCAGAAAGGGTCATTGCTGACCTTTTGCACATTTGTGCCAAGAACCTTAGACAGTCACTGAACAGGGTCATTTTCAGCAGCTTGCTTTAATCTTGGTGAAGTTTTCTTTGTGTGTGTTACGATGTTCTGAGCCCAATAAATATCTCTGAGCCTTTCATATCCTAATTTCAGTCAGGCGTCAACAGCAATGAAGCTGCAGTGTACCTTCTGAAAGGAGTGGCAACTCAGTGGCTGCACTGAGAAGGAGGCTTACTACTTTCCTGGTTAAATGGGTCTGAAATATTCTTATTTTTTTCATCAGTGTAGCACATCTCAACTCAGCCTGCTGATACTTGATCACCTGCAGAGATCTTCCTTTAAAGAGAAAAACTTCTTAAGTCTTGGAAATGCTACTTCATGGTATTTGAAGAAATGCTACTGTGTGATACTTTTCCCTTGGAAGTACCAATCAGGTACTAGGAAATCATTGCTGCTGCCAAGCAGCAGAAAGTGATCCACTGTTGTGAAGAGCAGTGAGCTGGACAGATCCTTGTAGTAGTCATGTATTTAAGATTAAAATTAGGAAAAACTTATCTTTCCATATTTGAGTAGTTTATTTCACAAAAGCCACTTTTTTCTCCTGTCTAGGAGACAAAAAACAGCTCCAGAGACATGTGAAGCATTCCCAAGTCTCTGAGAGACAAAAGCAAAATTGTTGCATTTTTTGTTTGATAGATAGTGAGTATTATGTATGTGCAGGTGAGAATATGACTTGTGCAGTATTCAGTGTAGCAGAAATTGAAACAACAAGAACATGATTGAGCTAATAAACTGCTTCTTTCTTTCATTAAAAGGAAAGAGTCCCCATTAATAGCTTTCATTATATTAGCATGTATGCCTTTGACAATATTAAACCAATAATTTGTCTCAGGCGTAGGTACTGTGCAACATAACAAGTTGATGACAGATACAAGTAGTAAGTGTGTCTTCCATTGCTTTTCATTTCTTTCTTTTGCTTCTTTGGTACTACTAGATGGGCAGGTTACTTTAGACTTGCCCTTTAAATTTTTTGAAGGTCTTCAGAACTGAAGTATTTTGATGTTTCAGAGGGAAAATACTTAGAATTTCTTCTGCTCATTCTTTAGTTGATAAAATCTCAAGTTTCTTAAGGACTTTTTTTGCTTGATGTACAAGCAAAATACTTATTTTTACTCTCATTTAATGGCAGCAAATTTCATGAGCTTGTCTTGCTAGCGGAGTTTGCTCCTTTAGAGAATGGTCACTTTAACTGCAAAGCTTTATTTTGATTTAAATTGCTTTAAATTGTGGTTGATCCTGCATCTTTGAGAAACTGTTAGTAGCACTAAGTAGTACCACTAAGGAGGGAGGTAGAAGGAACAGAATACCTCTGAATGCAGTGTTTATATCTTCTTTAATATGTTCATACCAAAGATTTTTGGGCACTTTGGTGGCATACAGACTTCTATTGACCTGAGCCCTTCATGACCATGTTCTTTAAAGGTTGTGACTTTTAGAGGTAAGAACACTCCCTGAGGTATTTAGCAGGTTCTTGTCATGGACTCGGTTAGTCCAGCAAAACTGCTTTTATTTCCTGCAATGAGGACGAGACTACTGTACCAGCACAGAGTGCTGCATTGCCTGACTTGTTTTTCTGTAGGCAGCGTGTTGAACCAGTAGGAGCATATTCCTATCCTGGGAAATGTTTGTGTTGTGCATGAAAGTGTACTATATAAATCCCAGTGTAAGAGCTGATGATGTATGTATGCTTTTTCAGACAGTACAAGTATTTGACTGATTGCACTTGCAAAGATAATTATTCCCTTGAGACCAGAATTCTTAGAATGAGGGCTGTTTTCTGGAGTTGTGTGATAGTAGAACTATAGGCTGTTCTTCAATTTGTAAGAATTTTTTTACTATTTTGTCTAATTGGCCTTGAGGTAGATATTTTGTATGTTTGAACTTTGGTTAGAAAGTTTCTCATTCATCTTTCCACCTCCTGTTATTCATTAATATTTTTTCTCATGTATTTTTCCTTGGCATAAAGTGCTCTAACTGAAAAATCCCCACAGCTGAACACTTTAAGCAGAAGCTTGATCTGTATGCTAACAAGAAAGAGAACTAAAACTATTTCATTTGGAACTGTGTGAAGGAAAAAGATGTTATTCAAAGTCTATCAGGAAGTAACTTTCTTCAGAGAGTCGAGTTAGATGAGAGGCAATATTCCTGAAAAGAGGTGCTGTTATAGGTGTAAGAGGCAATACAGAAAAAGCTCAGAGAATTGTCATAATTGTGTCCTTTCAGGTAGTACATTTAGACAATACATTTCCACTTAATATCCAACTGTTGATTAAGAATGAGGAGACGCTTTCTATCTTGAGTGAGAGGAGAGTTAAATTAAAAGATGTTCTTGGCCTTGGCTCTTGTTGTAGGGAGAAGTGAAGATCAGTGAAATACTTAGCCTTTTGTAAAATTACGTAGGTGAGATTAAAGATTTTATTTTTCTCAATGTTTATTTGCTCATTTACTCATCATTTTCCCTACTAAAAAAAATGGTCATTTTCTGAGAAATATTTTTCTGATAATGCTATTTTATTTTTAATGATAATAATAATAACAATAATGTTATTAAAGAGGTGGCCTAGAAAGCTGTGAAAATTTCATTTTTATAATATGTTCTTTAAGCCTTAATAACTTATGTCCTTAATCAAAAACCCCAAATTTCTGTCAAGATTGTCATAAACTGCTTGTAAAACACACTGCAAGTTATCTTATTTGTTGCTTGTTCCATTGTCATAGTGAGGTTCCAGCCAAAATGAAGGGCCCCATTGTGGTCCCAGTGTATGGACAAATAGTAAGAGAATACTGAAAGGCTGCAATCTAAACAGGCAGGGCAGACAAAGAGCATATTATCCTGATTTTAGAGATGGGATACTGAGGCACAGAAAAATCTAATCAGGGTCATGCAAGAATGTTGTTAGGGAGCCAGGAATTAAGCCAGCTCTCTCCTTCAGTCCAGTTGTACTGCCTTAAACCAGAGTCACTCTTCTGCAGAAGATAATACAGCTTTGCAGGCGAGTGTGAGCGTGCCAGTTGTGTCTTGCTGAGTGTTTATGAGGGAAACACCAGTTGGAGGATTAAAGTCGGTTTCATGGCAGCCTGCACAGAAGAAATAGGAATGAAAGATTTTTTTTTTGGCCATGGGATTTTTCTCTGTAGGACTGTTTTCCTGCATAAATAATTTTTTCGTAGTGTGCATTGACAAGAAAGAAAATGAAAGAGGAAAACCTGTTATCCTTGTAGTATTTAATTACTAGCATCCCAGATGTTGGAATTAGTAAAAGTATTGCAAACAAATTGTATTTAAAACATTTCTGTCTTTCTGCTGCAAATTCAGTAATCCCTAACAGGACTATTAGTAGTCCCTAATATGACATATTCAACATTTCCTTAAAAAAAACAACCAAGCAAACAAAAATGTCAGTAAATGTCAGAGAAGATTTTTCCTTTCAAATTTTATTTTTCAGATCACTAATATTTGTACACTTAATATAAGATCAGTGAAGCTATGAGGGAAATGGGGAAAAATAAGGAAAAACCACTTTAGTACTCACTCTGACTCACTCTAAAGATGATGTGTAGTACAGAGCTACTGTTGTGAAGTTTACAGATGGGTTATTAAATTATTTTGATTCTTTGTCAGTGAGCATTTGGTATCTCCAGATCTTTGTCTTACTCCTTCTGCAGGACCAGTAGGTTCATGATGTTCCATATGTTCCATACCTGTTTAGTTTATTTGGATATATATCAGAAAGGTAATCATCTTCATGCAGAAAAATCAAAAGCTGAAACACTGTGTATTTCTATGTGTTATTGTAGTTAAGTTGCAGGTGACATCTCTTATATCAAGGTGTGTTTTCCCAGCATGGAAGTTGTCAGAGTCCACCTGCTGCAGAAAGTATGGATGCGGTACAACCCTCTAACTGTTGCTAAAGGTCTAATGTCTGATTCCAGGGAGCTATACATCAATCTGAGCTGAAATTAGGTGCCATCATCCATGAAGGGTACTACTTGTGCTGACAAGTCTCATTTGCAGGGAGGCTTCTCTTGATACATATTTGAGAAAGAAAGAATTGCTCTGTTGCTATATGGTGGTTTGTGGAGACTGCCTAGTCAAGGTGCACAATATTCACTTTGAACTATGAGAGAAATTAAGATGATTTCCAGCCGTTCCTCCCCTTATGTCTGCCCATGGGATGGGCAATGTGATGGAAATCAGAATTCTAATGTAGAGACTGATGATTTTCCTGCACATTCCCTATCCCTTGTACACCTGTGTGAAGCCATGCTCACTCTCTGAGGTTTTTGATAGTAATATATGGGAGATTTAAGAGAAAGCCACTGTATTTACGGGGTTAGAAAGTCTCTGATCAGCTCTTTGCCATGCTTTCCATACTCAGGAGTCTGGAGACAGTTATGCTGTATGTTCTACCGATAGAATGTCACCTCTTCTTCTGGATGTGGAGTACATAGTCTGGATACTTATAAATAATGTGTCTTTTTTTCCTTGCCCTCAGTAATTTAATTTTTGCTGTCATTTGATAATACTATTGCTGTCCTGAAGATTTCCAGACATAAGCAAGATGAAATTTGTAGCTGAAGGTGATATCTTTAATTAGACTAAATGCATCTGGCTGGGAAAATAGAGATATTTGGTCTCCTTAAATCCCAAAAGTCAGATCTAAATGTTAACTTGTTGTTTGAACACACTGTTTACATTTGCATTACTCTTCTAGCTTGCTTTTGAACACATTAAAAGCGTATCTCTTCCTTGTGTTTTGCTCACCTAGCTTTTTGAGGCATATTTGGTAACTGATTTGTGGAAAAACTGTTTTTGTTTCAGGATTTTTGTTTGGGTTTTTTTTTTTCGTTTTTTTATGTCTTTGGATAATAATATGTTTAACTGATATCTATTTTACAATGTAGCAGGATTTTCTTCTGGGTATTGGCTTTGTACAGTTTTATAATACAAACTTCATAAGTAGTTATAGTAGTTCCTGAAATATGTTGTTGTATGTAAAATAAAAGGCAATTTAAAATCCAGGTTCCAGGAAGAAGCTCCTTTAGATAATTTCCCTGAAGTACAAACTGATAATTAAAGAAAAACGTAAGAACAGTTAATGATTTTGTAGATGTTACTGGAGTTGTTACAATTGCCTGGTTTTCTTATGTTACAATTACACTTACCTTACTGAAAACTAGATACTGTGTAATTTAGTGATGTCCATTTCAATTACAGGCATTGGTTTTGTTGTCTTTCACCCTGCTAAACTGTATTTTGTTTTATTTTGCAGCCTTGTTCACTCTCCAGATTCTTCCAAGCAGATTTGCTAGAGAAGGGTCAGTGCAGAGTATTGCCAGGGTGGTGAATAGACTGTCTTTGCTGTAGCTGATCTTTTTCCAGTGCCATCCCCTGTCACTCCAGCCCTGAGCTGCAGTGTCCAAGTACAGATGTTCACTAATATTTATTAATATATTTTAGGAACTTTTGTTGTTGCACTTGCCCGTAGTTTAAACTCTGATGGTAAAAAAAATAAAAAGAAAGTGTTAACCAAATTTCTCATAGTCATCCAAACAGACCTCAGTGGTTTATAACCTCCTCTCTTAAATGTACATTGGTTTCTGAGTACCTGCACCCTTTATGTCTGAAACAGGGTGGTTCTTTCACTGAAGGGCAGGCAGGAAAGTCACTGTGTTCAGAAACTTATAAGGTAGAAGTTACCCTGTATGGATACTTTCACAAAATAGTTGAGTAGTTAAATGGCAAAATGGGAATCTGGTTTTAAAATTAGTTCTGTAATAGAAAATGTTAGAAACATAAGGAATTATGTCAAAGAAGGTGATATGCTTGTAGTGGTTGGACCCTAGCTGGAGGCAGGTACTGACCAAAGCTACTCTTATCACTATCCCTTCTCAGTTGGACAGGGGAGAGAAAGTATAACCAAGACTCGTGGGTTGAGATAAGGGCAAAGAGAGGTCACTCACCAATTGCTGTCATAGTCAAAACAGACTTGATGTAGGGAAATTAGCTGAATTTATTACTAGTCAAAATCAGAGCAGGATAGTTAGAAGTAAAACAAATCCTAAAAATACCTTTCCTCTACCTCTCCCTTCTTCCCAGGCTTAACTTTATTTCCAATTCTCTACTTCATCTCCACCCAGCAGCACAGGGGGATAAGAAATGTGGGTTATGATTCAGTAGATCTTGCTTCTGCCATTGCTTCTTCAAGGGGAGGACTCCTTCCCATGCTCCAGTGTAGGTCCTTCCCATTGGAGACAGCCCTTCGCTACCTTCTCCAACTTGAGTCCTTCCTGCAGGCAACAGTTCTTCATGAACTGCTCCAGTGTGGGTCCTTTCCCACAGGGTGCGGTCCTTCAAGAACAGGGTGCTCTAGTGGGGTCACAAGCTCAGCCAGCAAACCTGCTCTAGCATAGGCTTCTATTTCAATGGAGTCACAGCCTCCTTTTGGGCATCCACCTGCTCCAGTGTAGGGTCCTCCATGGGCTGCAGGTGGATCTCTGGTCCCCCATGGACCTCCATGGTGAAATAGGCTGGTCTTCAACATGGACTGCTGAGGAATCTCAGCTCCAGTGCCTCTTTCCCCTCTACTGACCGTGTTGTCTGCAGGGCTATTTCTCTCACATATTCTCTACATCTCTATTCTCTGTTCACGATTACTTCTGTAACTTTTTTCTTCTTCTTAAATATGTTGTTACAGAGGCATTGATGTGCTGATGGGCTCAGCCTTGACCAGTGGCAGGTCTGACTTGGAGCTGGCTGGCACTGGCTCTGTCAGTCATGGGGGTAGCTTTTGATAGCATCTCAGAGAAGTCACCTCTCTAGCTCTCCACACTACCAAAACCTTGCTACACAAGCACAATGCAATGTTTCTGCATCTTTTTATGTTACAAATTAATAAATATGTTTACTGCTATTTTTAACTGAGAAGCAAGTATTTTTACAAATATTCTTTTGGATCCAAGTGTCTTCCTTTAATATTGCACAGATGGCTGTGTGACAGATTTCAGCATAATCTAGAGAGGCACCACTGCAGTTTGTACTGATGTTGGTCCTGCTGGCCTTCCTGCTGTCCAGTTCTGGGTTCTACATTTCATTCCCATCACACTGGTGGTAGCATTCATGAGGTTCTGCAGTGTGGCAGCTTATGGAATCAAACTGTCAGAGAACCTTTTCCTGTTTTGTTATGTCTTTCATATTCCTTTGCTCCTGATTCAGTTGGCTTGAATTTGACGCCTTGTGTAATCAGTTAATTGATGGTACAAGCACATGGGAGGGGCAGGAATATGAAGATGGGAGTCCAAAAGAACCATACTAGTGGCGAACTTTGATTGGTTTAAATTTTGAGTTGTACAGAGAGTGAAATAAAGGTTCCATAAGAGGATGAGTTATCTTCTGCCTACCCTAGGAGCTAAGGGGCCCTGTGCCTCCATATAAGGAAGTTTTTAAAGGTAGGTTTTTCAAGGAGGAAAAACTTAATTTAGGTACTGTCTTAAGGTACCTTACTTTAGGTAGATGTTTTAAGATGACTTAGATGTCTTAAGACATGAAAAACTGAGATTTCTAGGTGTCACAGGTATGCAGCATACTTTTTGATGTGTGAGTTTTGTGTTTTCTAGTATTACTGTGATATGTTAATCTGGTAGCCCAGGCAATTCTGGTCCTTTATTGCCTTAGACTGGGATGGCAAATGGCCTACATAAATTGCATTAAAGCCTTCAGAATTATGGAAGAACTGCAATGTCACATTTTCCCATGTTTATTTCATTCTTCTCTTTACTGATATGTAGTGTCTTATGCAAAATAGTAGTGTCGTGTTGCATAGCTTACTTTATAATCCCTTCCAAACAAAGGTTGTTACAAAAGATATGTAGATATGGTTATTCCACAATATTTGTTTAGATCATTGGTTCCCAATTATGAACTTCTGTTTTTTCTTTTATTATGGATCTTTGGGAATGGAAGGCACTGTTTCCAGCTTCAATACCATTTCAGAATGCCTAGATAAGGCAGTGGAGTACAAAGTCTTTCTGCGTCATTGCGGATGGTATTTATTGTTTACACTATAATTAATGAACTATTCCCAGCATTCTTTAGGATTGCTACTATCCTTATGATTGGTCTAACCTGGGAGGCAGCATACCATTCAACCATACTGGACTCATTTAAATATGTCATGACCTTGACTCTTTACCACACTGACACTTGAAGTCCATTTGATGCTTTTTCCCTGCATTTTTTTTTTTTTTTCTTCATCACGGTCATGTTTCATTTATTATTGCTGTTCCTGAGAAGGCCAGTATTTCTGTTTTCTTCTCACTGATTTTCTTTCTCACCTGACTTTCTAGCATGCTGAATCTTAAGTTCCTTGTATTAGCGCCTGAAAGGCATCAGTCAGGACTTAGGACAGTTGTGTTTGGTCCTGTGTTAGTTGTGTCATGAATATTTTATTTTTTCCTCAACTTTATGATTACTTTAACCATGACCAGCATTTTTCCATCAGAAAATAAGTGATCTTGAGCATTACTTTGTGGTTCTGACCCTAAAGTTAGCCACAATTTCAGTAGGATCTTGGAGTAAGTGACATCCAATGATCTCTTTCAGTTTAAATAATTCTGTGATTAATTTGCAAGTGTGACTGACATTTTCAGGGGTAAAATGCAATTTATACTGGCGAACTAATTACTGAAGTGACTTACTGGTTTTTGTGTAAGAAAGGAAAACTGCACTCGGGGGAGAATAAGCTCATGTTAAATGGAAAGAGTGTGACATTTATTTCTATGATAAGACCAACCTGTCTATGCAAGCGTGTTTAACTGCTGTCTGAATAATGCCCTAAAGATTGTCTTTTTATTGTTTCAGTTTCAAATTTCAATTCACTACTCAAATTACTTAGTTTTTTAAGTAATCTCAAATGTAGAAGTAATCTACTGCACTGAAAGATTTTGTACGTTACTCTAGTTCTTGAATGATGTACGGATTTGTCGCTTCTATGGAACAAAAGGGAAATATTGGGCACAATTCTAGATGCAGAGTTTAAAAATGTGTAGCTCCAGGAGCTGGAATAATCACGTGTATTTGGTGTTGTCCACTGCCATTTTTGCCTTGGCTTGTTTCTTAGGTTTTCTTTTTTAATTTTAAATTAGTGTGCAGTGTGTCTTGAATAGTCTTCCTCTTCCCCTCCTCACTTGTCTTCTCTTGGCACATAAACATCACTAATATTTTTCAAAGCAGGCTTTGTGGGTATATTTAGTGGAGCAACAGATATATAAGTGAACATTTAAACTGTATAATTTATAGCAAAATATCATCATTAAAACTCAATTTCCCACGCAATACTATGAGGTCTTACTGTTTGACAACCTTAATTCTGCAGTGGAAGAATGTTTTAGATTATTTCTAGGTTGTGTTTTATTATACAGTGGGATGTAAATGATTATGAATTATATAATAATAGAGAAGGAACTTCATATAAGTCATCTGCCTTTGATTGTTACTAAAAATGATTCCTTTCTGTGTGTTATTGGAGAAGATAAAAAGTTGTATCTGACACCTGCATTTTTGTGTTTGTGCCACAATTGGCAGAAGCAACATTTTCTATTTTTTCTATGGTATGTGTGTTCCTAATGCAAATTTCACCAAGTTGATGTCTTACAAAACTATGTTGTATGGTTAAAGCTCTCTTTTTATTTGAAAATGTTAGTAATATAAAACCTACAGGAAGAATTTTTCAAGTGCCATAGCAAAGTATACAGAAAGCAATATTTTAAGATTTTAATCTATGAAAGTAATTTCAAACAGTTAGCATTCACAGTCTCAGATTTCGACCTATATACAATATCTTTCCCATGATATGGGCTGCTTTTGCATCCTGTTAGTTCAGTAGCTCATTTTCAAGCAGGATTTTGTCATTGAATGTGACACGGCTATGTCAGTTATGTTTCGTTTTGAGGGGATGACAATTCAGTACTGCAAGGAGTGAGGTATTTGTGGATGGCCCTTTTGGAAGGTATGTGGGTACTGAAAAGTTACCACTTCTTTTTGCCATCAAGAGTCTACTTTGAATCTGCTGGAAGTATCTTCCAGTAAAATGAGGTGACTGTGCTGGGGACTAAGGAATGCTTTCATCTTGCAGAAGGGCTGGGCAGCCCTTTCTCTCTCACACTGGTAGCTGTCTGTATTGACACAGAGGGAACAAGCAGCTCACCATGCCAGTGTGTGGTGAGTCATGCACACTGTGGTCAGTTTGTTTCACTTTTAGATGGTAGGCAGTTTTTTGGTAGAAAGAAATACTCTTTGCCATTGCTTTTCTGTCCTTCTGTGTTCTTTTTTGTAGCTTGATAATTATTTCAGTACCATTTGATAGTCACTCACCTTATTCAGTAATTATCACCTGTCTTTTTCAGCAGTCTTGCCTCTTTGCATGAAAAAGTCTTTCCTGAACTCACTTTAGAGACATGTTTTCTTCCCCAAAAATAATGTTTTCTGAAAAGCTTATCACCGTTGCTTCTGACTAAGCAGACACAGAGATGTGATTATTGCCTTTAGAAGACAGTTTTTTGTTTGGAGAGGCCGTTGTCTTTTTTTGTTGCACACAGAAGGTCCAAATTCTCAAATCGCTGCAATCTGATCTAAGAATGATACCACTGTCTAAAATAATCTTTCAGTCTTGGTTACTTTGAGTAGGACATGGTAGCATTTAACTGTTCTTATTAAAAACAGAAAAACCTGTATGAAAATATATATAGCTGTTTATCTTTTCCACTTCCTTTTAAATTTCAAACGTTCTTTGCTTTATTCATTTTAAATTCTCTGATCTGGATTGCATTTGTAGTATTATTACATCTAATAAAGTGCATCCCCAGTTGGACTTTCTAGTGAGACAATATTAATATGTTGTGCAATTGCAATTGAAAAGTAATTTATATAATTACAAATCATGAATTTAATAATGAGAACAGATTGATACCAATCTGGTTATAAATTTTATATTACTAGCATTCTCTGAAATAAACTAAGAGAGGTAGTTGAACCTGCTTGGACTTAAAGAATTTTCCTTTCTTAAAAACTCCTGTATAGTGAAAGCTTTAAGGAATCTTAAAAGATGATCTTTTAAATCTGAAAGGTGGTGTTTAAGATTTTTATCCAATTTGGTTCAATAATAACAGTATATTTGTGTGCTGCGGTTCTTATTTTCAACCTGCAGCCTTGTGTCCTCAAGATTCTTGGATTATTTTGAGTAGACTTTTCAGAGGGGGCTGATAACTTCATACAGAAGACTCTCATTTACAGTGGACACTTGCACCTTCACTGGGCTATTTCTAGGCACCTGCAAAATGAAAAACTTCCAAAATGCTGCTTCAGGATGTCACTTACTCTGCATCTGTGCATCCTTTTGATGCTGTGTATCTCACAGCAGCATTTTGGTGTGTTCTCCTACATGTCTCTGCAATTTTTTTATATATCAACCCATAGGGAGTATGAAAAAAAAACCCTCAAATGGTGCTATTTACCTCTAAGGTGCAGTGGTTTTTGCCAGGGTAGTGGAGCAAGCTCACAGGACTTTTCCTTCACTACTCTGTCTCCTTGGCAGTGCCTGATGAAAAGGTAGATGGTTTTGTGATCCTGTGAACTAACCTGATTCCTTTTCCCACCTATGTCCTTGAATGGTTTTCGCCAGTATTAATACCTTATGTTTTTTAAAAGTTACTCCCTGCAGCCAGAAATCATAAAAACAGAGTCAGACCCAGCCAAAGTTTAGACACCTCAGAGCTGGATATAGTTTAAAGGTTAGGATACAGATCTGTGAAGGTTAAAAGAACTTAAAGAATTTAAACTGAGAAACAGTTGTAACTTTTCTGTTTGTGAAGGCCAAAAGTCTCTGTTTTCATAAGAGATTGTCACTGTACCTTTCTAACAACAGAAAAAAATAGTTTGAGATTTTAACCATTTAAAAAATATTTCATAAGTGTAATTAAATGCATGTTTTTGAGTTGAGACTTCTTTCATTCCCAGAAGAAATATTCCTTTCTGTGAAACTTAGAGTGCTGTTATTGGAAATCTGTAGGTTCTGGTCAAAACTATCCAGGTAAGAATTCCCAGTGTAAAATAATTATTAAGGTCACTGAATTATCATATTAAAACAATAAATAGAATTTAAAGGTCTGTTTAGTGCCTGCTTAGGGTTTTATTTGTTTTACCAGTAAGGAAGATTTGATTGAACCTAACTTTACACTTCTTGCTTCACTAACAGTACTAACAGTGTACTAACGGTAATTATACCAAAGGAGTTTATACTTCACCAGTGGCATTCTTTTAAATTTAGGCTGAATGTGTTGGTTGCATTCATCTGGCTGTACTGCATTTGAAGGCTTGGTTAGTGCAAGACCAGCACTGCAAAGGTGTCATGTCTGGTTAATTATTCAGCTGGATTTCATAGCCTGGTACAAGCAGTACCAGAAAGAAAGGGTTTTGGTTTGCAGGGGATAAAGAAACAATACACATCATATCATACTATGAAATACCTGCAGGTTAATGGGGCTGGTTTGTGCCCAAAAATTCTTGAATGAGCCTCTTTAGATCTATCTGTGTTACTGCCTGTATTACCATGAGAGTGATGCCCCATTCCTCTGGGCTCTTTGGGAACTGAAGACATTTTACACTTCATTGTGCCAAGCACTGCCATCATAAGCAGTGATCTAGAGTGCCAGAGGCCAGGGCAGAATTACTTATGAAAGTAGTTCTAGGGCCAAAATAATTGCTTTAGTTAAGAACTAGTGAACTAAGGTACCTGCTTGAGTCAGTTTTTGAAAGAAATTGTTATTTTTTAGAAATACGTGACTTAATGGAGAAGTAGGATTTCATTGTTGTTTATCAATCACAGCTGCTGTTGTACATGTTTGGTTTCTTGATTTTCCTCCTGTTTAAAAGGCACCAGATTAATATTTCAGTCTACACTTGTAAGTTCTGTAATAGATTTCAGATGCTCCTGAGTAACACTGAAATTTACAACATATTTATTTTTATAATCTGAGAGGTAGTGTGATCTGTGGGGCCACTACTTGGCATGGTGTTACTAATGCAGCAACACATTTATTAGCAACACTGGGTATGGTGACATGATCCCACTGAAATGCATGAAAGTGTGGAGTTTCTGTCCTCCAAGCTGAGCTGTGGTGGATGAGTATGTGTGCTTGTTCTTTATAGCAATGAAGAGTAGAACAGGTTACCTCACTTGTAATGTCAGAGTTCTGAGGCCTTCAGTTAGTAATTTAAGCCATTTTACTCTGTTTATAATGGCTTAAGAATGCATGTGTTGCATTATGTGTTTTGGCTGAGGACAAGTGCCTGTCATCATCTGACTGTATCTGTCTTTGGAGTTCATTAAATTCCTCGTGCCATCCCCAAGAAATACCTCATTAACCAACTTTGTCTCTTCCCACAGTATTTCCGACAAACCTCAGCGTGTCGGAACTAGGGAAGGGCATTTGCACAGAATCAGAAATTTCATGTGGAATTGTATTCCTGGCTGTATTTTAAGCTGTAGGATCCTTGACCTTGGTTACTATAACTAGCTTTTAAGCAGGAACCTTTCTCAAGCAACTTAAAGTCAAGTTTAGAATATTGTAATATAGAGCATAACCTATGCAACATGTTTTCTCTAAGGATCTTCAGGCAGAGATTTTTAAAAAAATACTTCTTTACTGTTTCAACATTTGACCAGTACAGAAATGTTTATTCCACTTCTTGGCAGTGAGTGTTAAGAAAAAGTGTTGCAGTCTGTGTTCTGACTCAGACTGAGGGATGAGACTGCAGCATTAGTACAGGACCTTGAAACCCAAAAGAGGGAAAAAAATCTCTTTAACATAGTAAGAATCTCTTATGGAGCAATGTATACATTTGCTTTGTGTAAATTAATATAACAGTAATGGCCCTACAGTATTTTTGATTTTTTTTTCTTAATACATATTTAAAGCATAACTTCTAATTCTTGTATATATTTTTAACTTTCCCACAGATATGCACTTATTTGGCCATTATCCAGCTCATGATGATTTCTATCTTGTAGTGTGCAATATCTGCAATCAGGTAGTCAAGCCACAGGTTTTCCAGTCACACTGCGGTAAGTGAATGTTTTCTTTCCTGAATTACAGTGCCAAACTGGCGTATGGCTCTCTTAAGAATCGTTGCATACAATAATAACAGAGGCGTTGCAAATAGACTTTTCTGGTTATCATGTGTTCTTTCCACAGAAAATACCAGCAATGCCTTCAAATATGCATTCCTGTAGAGGAAGTTAAATTAGTTGTTCTGGAAGCTGAGCTTTTCAAGTTGAACTTGTTACACTAAATTAACCTGTTACAACAAATAAATCCTGTTAGTTAGAGACTAGCTAGGCTAAAACTATTAATACCTAATATTGGATTGTCTTTTATCAAAGCTGTAAAGTGACGTCTATGATACTGATCTACATTAACTAGAAGTTGGATGTTATGGATTTTTTTCTGATGGAATTAAAGTGTAATTATATATAGGGGATATTTTTATATTTATCATAAGGTTTAATTTTTTACAAAATTGGCATTTTGAAACACATTTCTTAAATTAACATTTTTCAAGAGAGTCTTGAAAAGCATATGCATATATTAATTTCTCAGTTTGACAACAAGTTTATGATTTTTATCTTGACTATTTGAAAGCAGAATTACTCCAGTTAGAAATTTTTGGTATTGATTAACAAACTACTTTCAATTATTTCTGAAAAACTTCATCCCAAGGTCTGGTTTATTTATTACTTATCTAGTGGTTTATTTGTTATTTGTCCAGTGATTTGTTTCTGTGGTGATTTTTTTATTGTTTTTTTTTTTAAGGCATGCAAAGAGTGATTGGAATAGCTAGCTTTTTATGACGTTTAATAAAATTTAGTTTAATCAAAATAATTTGAAGGTGGTTGCATAATAAAGAAAGGCAGCTACTACTGAGGATGCAATTAGTTGAATACATTAAGAAAAAGAATAGCTCTGCAAGATTTTACTTGTCTAAATACAAGTAAACTTCACAAATCCTGTAACTCTTCTAGTCTTTTTGGCAACAAACTAACTCAGTAAGGGAAAAAATGTAAGTGGGATGCACAGAAAAATAGTTTATTTATTTTTAAAGACATATTACCAAAATACTGGGTTGTGTTTGTATGGATAGCCTGCTAACAACAAACCAGGAGCAACTGCATTCATATTGGGAGGCAGTTCTAAGACTTACCACCAGCTTTGACCTAGACTGAAATAATTGTGAAAAAATGGTTATAGTGAAATGCAGCTTTCTATACAGTGAATGAGAAAAGATCTAGAAGAATTTTCTAGGGTGAAATGAGCTTATTAATTTAATGATGGGGGCAGATGTTGATTTTAGTGTGTTAACAAGCCATCCTGCTATTTTTTTCAAATTTTATTTCTTGTCCTTAGTCTTACATGCTTCCTTTCTGTCCAGCTTTAGGTATCTTATGATTCTTTCAGTGAGTAACAGAGAAGCTTCTCTGCTTGTGGTTGTAGGTACAGTGGGTACATAAACATTGAACTCATGCATCAATAAAATGTGCTTCAGGGCAGAAGAACCTGTAGGATGCCTTGCTGTGACCTTCCATAGCTGTGCTCTTTCCTGGGCATTAACCTGGCTTGGTGAGCAGTGTGAAAGTTGGTCCTGTTTTCAGGTAGTAGGTGCATAGAATGATACTACTTCTAGATGAGAGTAAGTTCCTTCATGTTAGAAAGGATTTTTGAGCTCTTTGTAAGTAATGCATTGCCATCAGTTAGTGTAATGCATGTAAACTACAAAGATCCCATGAGTTAGTCTGCTTTTCTCTTTTCTCCATTACTCCATTATTTTTACTGTTCCCTTTACTTCATCTTCATTATAGCAATCCTTTTACACTGGGTGATTGAATGTTAAGTTCTGAATTGCTTGATTTAAGAGCTTAAGGTCAAAAAAGACTTGGAAAAAAAACTGGACTGTGTTAAAAAACCCACAGAGAATACTGAAAATAATTGACCAAAAGTCTGGATGATTGTACTTAATCTAATCAGACTTGTTTCAGGAAAAGTATACTGGAATATTGCTGAAAGGCCTGTGGAAGGGCTTTAAATATATAAATACATGATTTTGTTTTAAAGAAGAAACAATAAAGGAAATGTACTAAAACCATATAAAAGTATTCTTAGAAAGTTTCTTCAAAGTCTTGAGAATTGTTGTAAAATAACTAATAGTTTATTTTCAAAAAATCAATATGTTAAAAGAACTCCATATTATATATGTTAAATGCATCTACTATTTTATTATTGTTTTCATTAGAAATTAGTAAGATTTAAAGAAGAGCTACACATAGATGTTATTAATTGATCTGTAGTTGCATTGTCTGGTTAGAAAATTATAGAAATCTCCCATTAGAAAACACATCAACCATGAACTGCTTGTGATTGAATAATTTTTCGCTGGATGTGTTATGGTTCCAGTAGTCCATTGAGAAAGGTCTGGACAGGGCCTCATTTGAGACATTGATTCTGGCTGCACAGAGCTCTTCTGTGAAGCAGGAATATTTAATCCTCAGTTCTATTTAGAGTTTTATCACCTTCAGACACATTCATTTTGGTGGATCAGACTTTCTTTAATTAGAGGGTGCAGCAGAATGCTTGTAAATTCAGTGATGCCAGGCATGTCTGTCAGTAGACTTTGAGGTGTTTTAGACTATCATATTTACCACAAAATGCACTATTATACAGTTACTGAATTGCAGCTTCCAAGTTGTAGCACGGACAATGGAATGAGAAAGCGTTAGAAGGCACTACTGTTTTTTGGCTCTCGTAGGTTGTATCATGGGGAGTCTTTATTGCTACTGACAAGGGCTTGTAGAGATTTATCCCAGAATCTCCCACAAAATGTGGTTTGTTGTTAATATCCCTGGTAAGATCCAATCCATATCCTCTCAGTAAGAAATTAGGTCCATGCCAGGCACATGCTTTATGTTTCTAGGTTCCCTGCCTTGTAACTTGAAGGTCTTGGCTTCGGAGCAGCACTGGAATGCTTTAGTTTAGCAAAGGTTTTTGTAATACTCCTCTTGAGCCCTTGCTGGCATCTGCCTTTCTCCAGAGTGTAAGAGGACCCACTGTTTCATTTGCCTCTGATTTCAGACATGTGGCAGCCATCCTTGCTGATGGCTGTGGGAAGTTGTGAAGATTATAGAGGCAGATGTTTAACTTTTAAGGGTTTGATTCCTGTAATATCAAGCAGAAAAAAAGAAAAATCTGGTGTGGCTCAAGCTGTTTTTAATAGCAGGCAGTTCATCACAGAACCTTAGGCAGTAAAAATCAGAAAGGTAAAATAAGAGATCTGGCTAATTAGAGGACTGACTTGCTGGGCTTGAGAGTGTATGTTGGGAACGCAACATAAAGCTTGGTGTTGCAAGATAACAGATCTATTCTAGCCCTTAAGTCAGAGAAATACTGATCTGTTTTTAAGAGCAGTTTCACATCCTTGCATCTGCAGGATAAACATACCCATTTGTAAGTATTAAACCATTCATTTATATATGATGTAAGTGCACCTGGAAGAGAGTTGCTGTTATAGGCTGCTGGATAAACCATGTAAATCAAATAATTTCTTGAGATTGTTTGGTATTACTGTGCACTTAGAAAATAGTATATCATAATGTCATCAACAATAGAGATGAAATAGTGGTGTTGGCTTCTGAAGTAATTTCTTTTGAGTATCTTCTTGTTACAGTATCTTGGATTTACTTTTTTTTTTAAATGTAGCTGTATTTATTCCTCCATAAAGTAGATTGAAATAAGAAGTCAGTCTGGATATGCAGCTTGTTGCATTCCTAAGTGTACTTGACATGTGAGGAACTGTAGTTTTGATTTTCAGAAAATTTTAATTTCTTCTCAAGTGCCAACCTCAATGAAGATCACTTCTTGGAACATCAAAATATTGTACCATAGTACAATACTGAAGTATGATTTTGTCCTTGCTGTTTGTTTAGGGATTTTTTTCCATCTGTTTTCTAGGAGACTTTTAGGCTGACAGTCAATGCTTAACTCTGTCCCTTTGACTTCTGTTAGCTCCAGTTGTGTCATTGTTAAATACTGGTGAAGATGTCACCCTGTCCCATTTCCCAGGAGGCATTTCCATTTTTCTTTGGTGCCAGAAGGATGAAAGCTTCATGTTCTTATGCTGCATTGTCCTTTATGAGACTAAAGAGCATCAGATACTGTTCTGGTTATTTTTTTTTAATGTTTTGTACATTAATAGTCTTGTTAACTTTGGTCTTTCCTAGTTAAAAGGAAAATCTCTCATAAAATGTAGCTCTGGTACAGTGAAGATCAAGCAGTGTACATTTAGAGAGCTTGTCAAGACATCTTGACTTCTACTTCTGTTGTGAGGAAACTAATTAATGATGGGAAAGTTTTTTTTTTAAAAAAAGAGAAGGCTAGGGAGGGTCAGGGGGAAGAGGTGAATTAACCAAGGTAAATAATGCAGCTTGGTTAAACAACAGCAGCAGTATAACCATCAAAGAAAACTTCCACACATGTTCTGGAACAGTTTCCAAAGCTGTGGATGGTATCCTAACAAATTGTATAGTTTAGATCCCCATTTGATGAAGTAGCATACAGAGTAAACCAATTTTACTTCATCACAGAGAAATGACCACAGAGATCTCTTTTTTTTTTTTTTTCTTTCTAACATCTTTACTGGAGGCTCATTGATACCCATTCTGCCTGCCTATAAGGTTCTTTTAACAAGCTTCAAATTAAGGAGTTCTTATTCGTTAAAAAAAGAAAAAAACCTGCATTTTGTTTTCATTACTTCTGAGTTATAAATCCTTGGGTTGGTATCTTCATGTCCTCATGAAAGTTGCAAAAGAGTATTTCCTTTTTATCCTTCTGTTTGGCTGTATATGTGTCATTTAAAATAAAAGCAAACTAAAAAGTAATGGAGCACTGAAGAATATAAATAAATTATTTTGTCTTCCATATCGTAATTATTTTCCTGAGAGAGGTTATATATTTTGAATTACTCAGACTAGCTATTTTACATTGTGCTAGTAGTTACAATTTTATGAACCATGATTAAAGACAAGAAGGCTAAACTTAAAGTATGAACAATAATGAAGGGCTTTTTTAACACTAGCTTGAGCATTACTATTTGGCACCTTCCTTGCATTGGGATTTTGATCCAGGTGTCAGTGTCACATTTGACAGATTATTCTGTTTTTCTATTTTCAATTATTTGGTACCTTATTTTTTACTAAATACAACTCTTTGGGGGTTTGTAATTGTTAATATTTTATCCCCTGCATTTGACCTTTTATCAGAAGCACTTTTGTGCCCTTAAAGGGCCATGACATTTGAGTGATTCTCCTGTTACTGCGATTTTCTTTATTCATACCCCTGTCAAAACCTGTTCTATGATATCATTATTGATTAAATAACTTTCTACTTGTCACATGTTTAGGTTTCACTGCATAAAAAAAATAAAATAATAAAAATTGGTCTCATCCCCATGGCTTTTTTTTTCAAAATGGAAACAGTAACAGCTAGATTGACAAGATTAAAGTTTTTCTTTTGGTAGGGGTAGGGACAGAAGGAAGATGGATTTGAATGTTTTATGTACCTTATATATATATCTTTTTATTTATGTGACTGCCTAGGATACACTGATTTTGTCTCACACTCTAATTTCCATTATTCTAAATTGGAAACCCCTCGTTCCCAAAAAAAGTTTTGGTTGCTTTGCAGTTTTTTGTCACTGTTGGACACAAAATGATTCACACAGACACCGCTTGATGTGGGATAGAGGAAGAAGAAGGAACTTTATTCTGTTGCTTCAGTATTTATAGATTCTCAACAACGACCAGGGATTGGATAGTCAGGTTACCACCTTCCCAACCACACTAGTTATAAGAAATGTCCATCAAAAGACATAGCTTTAATGCAATGTATAAACATCTATGTTTATAGTTACTTTCCTGGGAAAGTGTCTAGAAACTATGAAAAACAGTATCAGAAAGCTTGATTCTCAGGGAGACAGTTTTTCTATCAGGAATCTTGTTCTCAAGACAAAGGCACAGCCAGAAGCATAAACCTCTGTCTTCTGTCAGTGATGGAAATCTCAGCTGTAGTTCCTGCAGTGGTACATGTGGGTCTGTCATGTCCCTGTTCTTTTAAGATTTCCAAGCCCAGCATAACAGCAGACACTGCGACTGGGATCACCAGCTGTCTTTTGCACCATTCCTAGAGTAGTTAAATACATACCTGCATGGACCATCGAGGTCAAACGAGTATTACCCTTGAAGAGGCAAAACTAAACCAGCACTCCTTTGAATTCATCTTCTTCCTTACATATTCTTGGAGTGATATATTTTTAGACTTGTCAGCAATTCTTGAGGCTCTGAATAGGTACAAAAATGAAAAATTCTGGCTTTGTTTATTCTGTTACAAAATCTTACTTTGTTTACATGCTAAATGCTGATAAGAGTCTGACCAGAAAAGCACTTAGCTGCATGAAAGGCAATCAACTGACATTTCAATACTTGATTCAAATGATAAAATAAACAAAAACCCTCATAGCTGCTTGTAAGTGCGAGACTGTTGGTCACATAGGTATTGGCTACTGTGCTCATTCAGGACTGCAAGCAGTCCTGGGCTTTTTTTTATATTTCCACAGGAAGATATATTGACAAGACCATGTTCATTTAAGAAAAATGACAACAAAATCCTATCTTCTCTGTACTCACTTGTCCAGGAAGCAAGAGATTTGGATTTAGTAACCTTACCACCTAGGCATTATTCTCTCACCTTCCACCTCCTAAGAGAGGAAAACACCCACCGTAACCCAGGCTAAAGCAAGACAACACATGATTTTTGCAGCAAAGGTGTATCAGATGAAGTGAACCTGGATGTGGAAAGTAACACCCAGATCAAAGGGAAGGACTGTGATGGGACTGAAAAATGTGCATCTGATGTTCAGAGCAACAGCAGCACAATGTATCTTCACCTGGCAGGTTGCTGAGACCTGCTCAAGGTTTGTTGTGCTTTCTTTACTTAGTCTAGCATGTGAATTAAAAGTGGAGCTGTGTTCAGACCTGTTGACCTGTTTCCTTAGAAGCAGGTAGTGTAGTATTGGATAGGGTTGGCTTTTTTTTTGTATTTTCTACTATCATGTGTTCTTTAAATTGTTTTCTTTCTTGTTACTAATTCATCATCAGTGACAGAGCCTAAAACAGGGAAGTTCAGATATGGAAATAGATATGATACATGAAGAGTTACAAGGTCAACAAATAGTGTAAGTAGGAAGCCAACAGCTTCCCACAGATAACTTGGCCTTTGGTTGATGTGCCAATAATTGAAAATTTCTTCATTCAAAAGATTCTTTGAATGAGAAAGCAGGAACACTTTGGAGCATTGAATCTCAAAGACTATGCATTGAAGAGCAGTAACTATTCAACAGGAGAAAACATTCAGCAGTGAACAGAATGCCACACATATATGCAGTTGCTATTCAGCATACTAACCTACACACCCTCCCTTTATTTCTGGTCCTGTGCTTGAAATTGAAGTCTGGAAGTAAAACATCAATTAGTTGTCTTTTCCCTTGATGTTTTCTGTTAAGTACTTTACAGTGCCTTGACTGTGCTGGAATTTTACAATGCTGATCTTAAATCCATGTAGGAAGGAGAGTGAAAGAATAATAATGACACTGGGCTTTTCAGTGCACTGGTAGTCTTATTATTCTAGTTTACACATAATCCCTACCATTATAAATTAACTCATCTCTTTCACATTGTGTATTCATTGATAGTATTTGATTAGTGAACCCTTTTGTATGTTTTTGCTTTGGATAAATTGTGGTAAACGATGCAGTACATACTTGAACTGGGTGTTGTTGTCATGGCAGTGATGGGCGATACATATCACATGTAATTTCTTTCAGTCAAGATTTTAATGGAGTTGTAGTTTTAAATAGTAACCAATAAGGATTCCTTTTAAGGAGTGGCCATTAATAGAACTCAGCTGTTGAAGGTTGACTGTAGCATTAGGCTTAAGTTTAATCCCTTACATACTGTAATTTACAGGGCTGTGTTCAGTGCATCAGTCTTGGCTGCTTCGTTGGTGGAGGGATGGGGGTTGTGGTAGTGGGAGAGAGAAGTGTAGTGAAATTTTTCTGTCATAATCTGTAAAAATATGACAAAATTAAAATTTGGAGTATTTGGTTTGAAGTCTTCCATGGCATGTCTTACTAAGGTGGGTGCTTTCCATCTTAGAGAAGGAATGTTTTTTAAAATAATTTTAAAAATACTTGATGGTCCTATTCCTAGACAAAGTCCAAAACAGAATTAAGGGGTTTTTGAAGTCACTGTTTGGAAGTGTTTTGGTGAGCAAAACATAAGCAAGATCAAATTCCTTCTTATATCAAATTGTGATGTACTCTAAAGAGAGAAAATTTGGAGTGGAACCTGAATTTGCCAAATACCCTTCTTCACTGTATTCAGAAGTACAAAAGCCTTGAGAGCAAGTCTTGTCTCTCTATTATCTTTTTGTATTTCCTGCATGTGATTAGACAAAGAATATACGGCAGAGTTTTTTAGTGTGGGGTGTAGGATTTTTTTAGTAATAGTGTTTCACTTTACACGTGTTGCTGAAGGTAATTAAGATGTGAATTAGCTACTATCAAATATTATAAGCTTCATTTCAAGTCTGTAGAAGTCATGTCTGCATATAGCCCTCCCCACTGACCATAACTTTTAGTAGCTGTGTGAATATTTTGGGTTTGGTTAATTTTCTGAATGTAGCAATTTCTACTGTGTTATCATTCAGCATTTTCTTGCAAAGCATATCACAAGTCTAGTAATTTCTTGCTGTCCTTGTATCAAACTTTTTCTGTAAGCTGTCTCATAAAGTTGATTCCTGACTATTAATTACTGGGCCTTTCCTTGCATAAACAGTAGCACTTTTTTGGGCAGCTGAACATCTCCTGTGCCATAAGTTATGGTTGCTGAGCCTGCAAGTGAGGTGGCAGGTGGGGCTGGAGTTGCAACTTGTCTTGGGCGTTTCAAGGGCTCCTTTCAGAGCTGGAGAACTGGGCCGGGGAGGAGGTTTGATGACCCCAGAATACAGCTGTGGCCCCCACAGCTGCCTTGTTATGCACACTGGGGAGTGCACAGAAAACTGGAATGGCAGTTTATTAGGTTCTGGAAGTACTGCTTCTGAGAGTCTGAAGTGCTTCTTGCCAGCAATGTTTGTGTTGCCTTTCTAACATCTACAGGCCACTTGGGGTGTAGTGAGGAATACAAAAATTCTATTGGCATGCAGGCAGATGACAGGGTAGTCTTATGTCCTTGGTCACAGATGTACAATGGAAAGCAATTAAATTAAATATTGGGCTGTATTTCAAGAGCTTTATGTTTTTTTCTAGCTGGAAGTAGTTACATTAAATGCCTTTCATAAAGAAATATTTTTATTTGGTGTTTTAGAAAATCCCCTTATTTTTGGTAGAGGAAAATCTCAGCTGTGATAAACTCACTAGTACAAGGCTTACAAATTACTTTTCCCACAGTTTTCAATAGTAACATTTATCCTGGATTTTGTATACCTTTTAATTTTTAAAAATATTTCTTCTTGTTTAATGTTATTTTTTTCATCTAGTATGCAAACATGTTTGTCACATCCCTAGGTTTAAAATCTATTGAGTTCTGTTTATTTCATTGTAATAATAGTACACAACCTTTTGGTACGTGACTAGTGCCAAATCTATTCAAAACATTTTATTTGTGGGCATACAATACTTTAAGTAAAGTTCTCATCATTTCAAATGTATCTGAAGCTCCTCGTGTTTCTCATTTCATACCCCTGTAGTGATTCATATAATTATCTTAATGGCTTATTACTATTATCTTTAACTAGTGATATTAATGTAATAATTGACACATTAAAATTTAAAATATTGAATTAGGCCTTGTTATATTAGTACAGGTAGGTTAGACACACTGTAGGCTGCTGTTTTCAAAATAAGTTTTTTTTGCATTCATTTAGCGAGATTAAAAAATTATATTACTTATGACACAGTGAAAGAAATGTTTAAAATGTTACACAAATGATGATAGACTACTGGTTCACTTTAATGCATACATATTTTCATTATGGTCAATTTTCAGATACTGGATTTTGCTTTCTGCACCAAAAACTACCTATTGTTAAGAGGCCTAAATAAAATTTAGAAAACTTGCCTTGTTAACCATTTATGTTTATTAACTAGGAACATTTTCTTTAACTGGTATTCTGGGAAATAACATATTTTTCCACTTGCTTTTTTGGGCACACTTCTTGTTTCTCTCTAAAATACTCTTTTATCATGCTTAGCATCTGCTCTGCAACTAATGAAGTATAACTAACACCATACTTACATAAAATATCAAGCATTGCATGTGAGAAACCTTTTTAAGGCAAGCATTAATGTATCATTATTTGATATGCGTGTTTTCAGTTTATTCCCTCTGTCTTACAAGGTTTTCTTATGTCATCAATGTTATGCTTTACTAGTTGGGTAACTAGAGAATTTTGATTTTTAATTTTTTTTTAAATTAAATGTAGTGTCATGTTTTACGTTTGAGATTGGCAGTTGAAAATGTAATTCACTTTTTAATTCAATTGGTTAGGATTGACAGGGGGGAGTCTCTTTTCGGTGCCACTTCTACTTAAAAATGCTGAAGCAGGAATACATCTGTGCAAACTGAAGCTTGGACCAGTAATTGGTCAACAATATTGTAAAAGTCTACATTGATTATAGATGTTTCAGATAGATTTATTTTGTATTTGATGGTAACAGGACTACAGGAGCTGTGATGACCAGTGCATCCTTGTTTGTTCTTTAAGCTTTCTCTGTGGAAGTATCTTGCGGAGGTATTGTGTATGTCCTAATGAGTCTGAAAACAAGTGTTTCTCATTCTGTGATTCTAGATAGATGAAGACTGTAAAATGTGAGTGGAAGTAATGCCTTTGAGTCTGGCTAGGACAACAAAGGACTCATTTGCAGTTTAAATAAACCTTTCGGTTGATGTCTAATACCAGATGTATGTAATGAGAATGCTGAAACAGGCAGTAAAAGTTTCAGCATTTTTGCATGGGCAGGAAAGGCATAGTCAAGACTACACAGATAAGCCTGTGAAGAAGAGCACAGTGCAGAACTGCATGTTTAGTTAAATGAGTATAGAAATGCAAAAAAGGAAACCTTGAAGAGAAAAATCTGGTATTTGTCACTGTGGAGCTAAATAACTCTGTTGACACAGTGGGTTTTTTGAAGTTAATGGAAACTTGAGAGCTAGGTGGTCCCTTTGAAAGGATTCTTAAAGCTTAGCTGTGCACTGTGTGAAGAAATACTTTGCTTTTTGGTTTGTTTTTGAACCAGCAACAAATGATAATTTCCTGTCCATGTTAATAATAAATGTGCACCATAACCCTCCTTTGTCATCACTCATCCAGTTTGACAAGTCCAAATGTGTCTAATTGTCACTTGTGGAAACTCCCAATGTCTTTCCTATGTATTCTTATATCTTGCCTAACTCTTCTAAACCGTTTTTGAAGAGAGGAAAGCCATAGCATGATGTGCTGTATTCCTTGCCTAACATTTATTTTGCCTCTGTGACCACCACAGATCATTGAGATTATAATTTCATAGAACTGTTACAAAACCAGTGTTTCATTACTGTGTGACAATAATTGAAAAACCATCATTTTATATATAAAGTGAACATAGTTTTATTCTTCCATGTCTGTCACTTTATATTTCTCTACATTGAATTTCATTTACCCTTTTATTACACTGGTCAGTATTAGGTCTTTCTGCAATCTGTTGATTTTCATCTTTAGTACTTTAAATAATTATATACAAAAAATCTTGTTCTCTTACTAACCACCACCTTTTTTTCAGTCATTTCTGGATATGCTGAATAGCTCAGGCACTAATATAGGCTCTTGCTGCATGCCATTGCTAAATTCTTTCTTCGAGGACCATTTTTACCCTGTTCTCCTTGGTCTATCAGTAGTTCTATAGCCTTTGGGTGAAGGTTGCAACCCTCCATTCTATCTCAACAGCACGTATCTTTAAGAAATATGTATACATGGCCTCGTTTCACTTAAATGTTTAAGTAGACTGTGTCAGTTGGCTTTCCCTTGTGTTAAGTCATTAGTTCAGTTGGAGATGGGTTTTCTAAGTACTTTGGGGCATCTGGACCGTAAAGATAATTTTTGTCATGACTATGAACAGGTTTATTTGTGCATAAGTGTCTATGTGTATGCATTTCTATATGTATTCACATATATTGTCTGACCTGTCCATTGCACCCCAAATGCTGTTGTAGCCTTAATTCTGTAATAACTACTAGGGAGTGGTTTATTGCCACTTCCTGAGTAGATGCAATTGGTAAAAAAATAGGATTTTTTTTTCCTATAGCTTTCTGAAGAAAAAAACAGAGGTTTTTTACAGTAAAAAATGGCTTGACCATAACTGATCTTTCCCTCATTTTATTACCAAAATAATTTCCATGCCTGTAGAGGTGAAGTGTTGCACTTGGCCTGAGGTAAAATCTCTTCTAAGAGACTGGGGAAAAAAAAAACCTAGAGTAAATTAAATTCTAAGTCTGCAAATTTATTTCTGTTCCTTTAGCCACTGGTGTCGTGATTAGAACAGTTAATGTGCAATTTGGGACATTCTCTTTACACTTTTCTTCCCAAATCTGTGGGGAGCTGAATTGAGTGCACCTTAAGAGGCTACCTGGTGTAGATAGGTGTTTTTTCTCCTTTCCATAAAGAAATGCTAATGAGAATTGGGGTGTTTCATCTGCTGGGGTGTGGTGGAACAATTTTGCTTGTGAGGCTTTGCCTGCTTCTCCTGTTGCATGTTTTTTATGGAAAAGGAATGCAAATGACTGAGAACAGAGCTACCTGGGCTTCTACTATTGGAAAATACAAGTTCCAGTCCACACTAATTTCTTCTTTCCTTTTGGTGTTTTTATTTTGCATAAAATAACAGCGGTTGAACAGAGTTAGAGGGGGAATTTGTCCCTAACTTTGACAAGTAAGACACTTGGTATCCAATTTGTGGTTCAGGAAATGTGTTTATAAAAGGTTGAAATAGTTTCAGCAGGATAGAGAGAGAGCAACTTCTTCACACCCTTCACAAGGCTTTATCCATGTCAGAGACCTTTTATGAAAAGGGGAAGATTTTGGTTCAGACAGATTTCAGAAAGGTGAGTGCTTTGATCAGGGAAGTAGTCATCTTCCTTTCACCAACTTTGTCTTGTTTAAAGACCTAGCACTAAATGGCTTTATAATAAAAAAATATATTTAGAAATACTTACTATTCTGTCAGAATTTTAGATACAAGTCCACTCTCTGAATCAAGCTAAAGTAACTGATTGTAAAGTTGAAATAAAGGCAGTTACAGAATTGTCACATGATCATATGTTGGTGTTTGAGGGGGAAAAGCCATATTATATCAGCTGCTGTGTTTGCTGGTCCAGTCATAAAAACTGATATGTTGGAATATAAACTAATTTTGAGGACAGGCCAAGTGCTTAGGCAGCAGTTACCAGCAGTGAGTTGGTAGACAAAGCCTGAGGGTTCCCTTACGATTCCATGACATTGTTCATGTCCAGTTGATCCAGCAAAGAGCTATGGGCTATACATACACTGAGTTAAATACTCCCTAATGAATGGCATGATAATACTACAGGTGCTCTTTAATATTTGCCCTGTTGAGGTCAGAGTCTTTTTCTTGGAGAGGTGAAGGGATGGGAAGATGGTTAAAAAACAAATCACAGCAAAAATCTAAAATCCCTTTATATTGTATCCCGGAAGCAGAAGGAGGAGGTACATAAGGTTGTTACACACAATCCCATTATCAGAGCTCGCATGTTCTAGCTTAGAATCCTGGGAGTCATGAAAATTTCAACTAGTGTTTGTTAGACAGCCATGGGAAGAACTGGAGTATTTAGGCCTTTCTTCTCTTCCATGTCCCAGGTACCTACTACTTCATAAAAAATATCAGGCAGACCGGAAATAAAGTAGCTCAGAATTAGCCTGTCTTCGCATTTGAAAAGGGACAAGATTGAAAGATCAATGGCAATCCTGCAGCAAGGAACACACTTAGCATCGTTTGGGGCTTTTTTGTTGGAACTAGGATATATGCATATCCAGTCCATGTTACATTCACAGCTTTCACTCTAGTTTATTTTCATAAATAGAGAAACAAAACCACATAGACTGAAATACTATGTCTCATAGACATTAGTATTTTTTAGATCACTATGATACTTATTCAGCCATCTTCCAATTTAGGAATTCTTAGAAACAGACAATTGAAAAGATGTTATCTTATGGTTAGCATGGGTCAAGTGAAGATACTTGTCTGTGCATGCTCTGAGGCTGTTCATCTTCAACACTTCATACCAGTATTTATCCATGTGCTTTCCTGCCTTCTCATGGTGATTCCCTTAGCACTCAGAGGGAATTAGCTGGAAGGAAGCATAAGGGAACAAAGCTGAATATTTGCTTCTGCCCTAATTTGAGGATGCCCAGTGATCTTGAACTTGTGAGTGGCCTGTAGGCACTCTGTGTGATGAAAAGTCAAACTACAAAGGCAGATTTTGGAAATGCAGGCAGGAAGACGTGAATTGTCTTTCTTTTTTGCATGTTCAGATCTGTGTCAGTGAAACCTGGCAAAACTGACTTCAGCCTCTGCTTTGCTTTCATCTGCAGAGGGGTCCAAGGTAGTCAGTATCCCCTGTGCTAGCGCAGTTTTATTTCCAGTTGCTTATCATATGATGCAGTTATAAGAAGGAATTATAAAGTTGTTGCCAGCATTTGTACCAGAAACACTCTGTAAGAAGATAACTCAAGTTTAATTTTGTATTTTAACTCACAGGTTTGAAAGTGACAATTCTAGCAAGATAGTATCACTGAGTTGAAACAAAGTTCAGATAACTGATACATAGAGTTTCAATACCACCCTTTAAAAAGACAGCTGTAGAAACAAATTCATTCCACTGAACACTTAAATCCAGCTAGTTTAATGCAAGACGTTTTTTTAAACTGTTATTCATTGACATTTTGCTCCATAGTTGCATTTTATAAAACAATTATTAGAAATATTTTCAGTTTTAAACTTAGTTTAATGTCATTTCAGAATTCCTTGATGTCTTGATTTTGTTGTTTTAGACTCAAATGTTTAATATAGGGTTAGACTGACCTTTTTTTTCTTCCCCAAAACATACAAATATCACAAAAAAGAAAGTACCACTTAGAGTTAGAATTATTTGTTGGAAAACTGACTAATGGGAAGAGAATATACAAATGCCAGCTGACTCTCTGCAGTCAGAGTTGCATAACATCAACTGTTAAACAGGTAAAACAGGTGGTGTTTTTGCATGTGTACAGGTGGTGTTTTTACGTGTGTATGATCTAACAAAAATGTCTCCTCTGCTGTAGCAGCACATCATACCTTCACTTCAAAGCCTTTTCTTCTTCGGCTTTGGTAGATTGCAAACTGTGCTTCACTCGGATCTGTCCAGACAGGATTTTGAGGGGTCCACTGCTACTTTCTTTTTTGAAAAAGTATTACAACCTTCATAGCTTCAATTAACATAATTATCTGAAACTTGTGGGTATGTGTAAGTCAGCTAGCTGCAGCTCTAACCTGGGCATTTTTTGTCTATGAAGGAAATTAATGCATGAAGTGTAGCTTAACTCAGCATTATAAGGTCTACTATGGAGTTGCATGAATTGCCAAGGTACCATTTTCTCCATGATCTTGTGTTTTTCTTAAAAATTTTGTAGCATTCATTCTGTGCTCTTAGGTTATTATAAGATCTGCTTAAAAGACAGAAGTTAATATTTATTTATGAAGTCTAAGTTAGGAGCTATTTGATCACAAGTAATATTAGGAAGCAGTTCAGACAATGAAGATCTCAAGATGCTCAATCAAATACCTCTTCTATCTCTCCTAAAACTGGATGGAATACAATATGGTGTCTTTTTTGATACACACATGTCTGTAAAGCTGATAGAATTTATGTTTGTTTTACTGCCAGTAGAAAACATATTAAGTAAGTGTGAGAATTTGTGACACAGGAAGGGGTCAGACCCTTGCTTCATTCAAAGAGGAAGCTGCTTGCTCCTCAGTATTTGTGTTGCAAATTGTTTTGGGCTTTTAAATGCTCTATTTCACCCTTTCTGACATCCCCCCCCTTTTTTTTTCTTTCTAGCTTTCTTTCTTGCTTTCTTGTTTGCTCTTTCTCTCTCTCTCTTTCTCTCTCTCTTTCTCTCTCTCTTTCTTCCTCTCTTTCTCTCTCTCTTTCTTCCTCTCTTTCTCTCTCTCTTTCTTCCTCTCTTTCTTCCTCTCTTTCTCTCTCTCTTTCTCTCTCTCTTTCTCTCTCTCTTTCTCTCTCTCTTTCTCTCTCTCTTTCTCTCTCTCTTTCTCTCTCTTTCTCTCTCTCTTCTCTCTCTCTTCTCTTCTCTTTCCTCTCTGTCTCTCTCTCTCTCTTTCTCTCTTTCTCTCTCTCTCTTTCTCTCTTTCTCTCTCTCTCTTTCTCTTTCTCTCTCTCTTTCTCTCTCTCTTTCTCTTTCTCTCTCTCTCTCTCTTTCTCTCTCTCTTTCTCTCTCTCTTTCTCTCTCTCTTTCTCTCTCTCTTTCTCTCTTTCTCTCTCTCTTTCTCTCTCTCTTTCTCTCTCTCTTTCTCTCTTTCTCTCTCTCTCTCTCTCTTTCTCTCTTTCTCTCTCTCTCTTTCTCTTTCTCTCTCTCTTTCTCTCTCTCTTTCTCTTTCTCTCTCTCTCTCTCTTTCTCTCTCTCTTTCTCTCTCTCTTTCTCTCTCTCTTTCTCTCTCTCTTTCTCTCTCTCTTTCTCTCTCTCTTTCTCTCTTTCTCTCTCTCTTTCTCTCTCTCTCTCTCTCTTTCTCTCTTTCTCTCTCTCTTTCTCTCTCTCTTTCTCTCTCTCTTTCTCTCTCTCTTTCTCTCTCTCTCTCTCTTTCTTTCTCTCTCGCTTTCTCTCTCTCTCTCGCTTTCTCTCTCTCTCTCACTTTCTCTCTCTTTCTCTTTCTCTCTCTCTTTCTCTCTCTTTCTCTCTTTCTCTCTTTCTTTCTCTCTCTCTTTCTCTCTTTCTCTCTCTCTTTCTCTCTCTCTTTCTAAAAAAAGGATTCTTTTTTTTAGTGCAATTCACATAAGACATTTGCTCTGAATGAAACAGCATCACTGTTGACCTAAGCTGGTTTTACTTGTTATGCTTTGCCTTTCCCATTCTTCTTATACATTTCACTTTAAAGCTCAGCTTCAGGTTACTTAAAGGTTCAGCTGAACCACGCAGATCAGTCCTAATTGTGTTTTAAAATATTCCATTTAATGGTTAGTTTTGGGAATGTCAGATTATTCCTAAATAATTGAACCATCCAAGTGGAAGCAGAACCATGGTTATAGCACAGGCATGTTACGTTCTGCAGGTATAGTTGACTTCTTTGAGATCCCCTTGGTTAGCAGGATGTATACTGATCTTATTTGGAGAAATGGCTTGGGGATTCCAAGTCTGCAAAGTTTCTGCCGAGAACCTCCATGTAACTTCTCTAAAACTTGAGAGGATAAAGTGTGGTCAACATAACATTGGCTAATGCTACTTTTTATACGATTAGAAACTGCAGCAGGATGTATGAAGTGTCTCATTCAGGTCACCTAAAGATATTCCTGGAAATTTTGAAACATTGTTTATTTTTATTGTTTTTTTTAAAAAAAGGGATAACTTTGTAAAAATAACTTAAATTCTGCTTTTTTAATTAAGAACAAGAAGTTTCTTTACATCATCTGTAAATTTTCATGAGAAATGTTGCTAGGTAAAGCTGTAATAATTAATAACTTTTTTTAATTGAAGAATGACAGCTATGGTAACTATTGTATAGGAAGGTGTACTGTGGCCTAAAATGTTTGATTTTCATGTAAAAAGGAAGAATAATGAAAGTTTGAGAATCGGTATTATTACAAAATTTAAGATTTTATCATGTGGGCTTTGCACATACTGTCATGTGTAATGGGCGTAGAGACCTGGGCTTGATTTTCTTTAGGTGAATACACTATAGATATCTATGTGTAAGAAACCCATTCAGTATTAGCTTTACATATGGAAATAAAGGGAATTTTCATAAGATTACTAGTATTTAGCAGTTTATTTTAATTATATTTTAAAAATACTACAGGAGAAAAGGCTGAACAGCTTTATTTGTCTTACTGCCCCATTTATTTCCCTGTGATATGAGAGTATCTGCTTCACATTCCCTGCAAGCGTTCCGTGGTATGCAGTGCCTCCCCCACACAGTGGGACTGAGCTGACCGAGCAGCGCCTCTCCCCATTAGTCATCACTACCGTCCCTGATGCTGTGTGCAGGAAAGTAATTCCTTAAAGCAGTTGCTCCTAGTTCATTTTTTTCAAAGATTATTTCATAATGTATCATTACAGTAGTATATTCTTGTAAGTATGGACTAAGTCTTGGTCACTAAGCACAAGGACTTTTATGTGGAATGAAAAGATACACTGCAAATAAATCACTACTTATTTCCTTTAATCTAGTTTCCAAATTGTTTGACTTCTGCCATTCAAACACAGCTTCCATTCATGTGTTCAGGAAGCTTTTGAATGCATATGAATGGTAATTTTCTCAGTTTTTCTGGAATTTTAGTTCCAGCAATGCCTGCAGCTGGCTGCCTAGTAAAAATGACTTGCATTCCTAGAAATATTGGATTGTGCTGATGGCTAAAATGACTAAACTGTTTTAAAATGTAACCCACGCTGTTACATTAAGATATGTTTTGGTTTAGGTGATATTAATCTAAAGTACCTGCAGTGATGTTTAGTAGTGGTTTTATTAATGTGGATTAGCCATTCACAGAAAAATATAAATTTACATTTACCTACAGAAAAGGTCTCATCTTGTAACAGTTGGCTTTTTTAATATTGATTGTAATCCATCTATTGTATTATGGAAAGGCTTCCTTATGTCTCTTGCTTTTGTGATTTTTCTTTTGCTGATGTGTGGAATATTAATATAGTGTTGTAAGAAATGCAATAATCACTTTGATTGTGCTAAATATGAACATTACTAACAGTTTTACACTGTCTTGCCCCCTGTTTTTTCTTTCGATAGGCAACCTATGTTTTATCTATTCCATATTGTCAGTTTTGGTATAGTGAAACTTTGTTTTAATGTAGAACTTAATTTTAATGTAGTGAGATTATTTTTCTTTTTTTCTTTATTTTTTTCTTTTAAAATTTATTTTAACTAAAAAAAAAAGTGGTTTATGTAACTAAGAGAGAAAATAAATAGTACAACCGTTGTATTTCTAGTTCATATTTTAATTGAAAACTTCAGGGCAAATGCAATATGCAAAATGCTTTTATTTTAAAGTTTAGGATATGGAGAATTTTAATTGTCAGGATTAAATTTTTTTAATGAACTGTATTAGTCTCTCAAGTCCTAATATTATAGTAGTGTTGCGTCTCAAGTCATGGAGAACAGTTAAATTCCTCATACTCTGTATTAATTCACTAACAGTCTTTTCTTAGCTATGCAGAAGTCACTGATGAAGTAGGTCTGCAGTATCTAGTAGACTTAGCAGGTCTAAGTGTTTCTAGTGTTTTGTTCTTGAAAATGAGGTATGCTTTTTCTTGATGATACACAGAGGAAGTGAGAGAAGTTTCTCTTGTTTTTTTAAACAAGTTTTAGTTTTAGTGTTTTAGTTCTTTACAGACCCCTAATCACATGTCTCAAAATATAAGAGTTAGTTACTCATTCTTAGAGTATTCTTCATGTCCTCTCTGCTACCATAACTGGAGGCAGATAGGTTAAGTAAGACCAGTCAGTGTGGTACAAGTGTCACACAATTGATTCCAGACTACCACATTTGCCATTGTTCCCCAGAGTAACACTGTTTGAAATAGAACAGTGGTCAGCGATGTTTTGTGAGAATAAACTCTTGAGCCTCGATTGGTAAAGACTGGAAGAAGAGCAGATGGGTTGGAGAGTCAGCTGTGAGAGCAGCCATAGCTCACAAGGTGCAGCAAGTGCTCTTTTACAGCAAGCACTGCTAACCAAGTGGCAACCATGGTCCTTGTAAAATATGCAAGAACCTGTTTCAACAACACCAAAATCTCCAGTAGCTTTAAAACACGATCATTTCTCTGGGATGTTTTCTCTGTTAGTGACATTAGTGCCCTTTCTACAGCTCTGTTGACTATTGCTGTGGCAGGATGTCCCAAATGGATCTGAAGGCATGCCGCTGCAGAGGGCAGAGCACACGCTTCACACCTCACCCTTCTTACCCAGTTCAGGGATCCTCTTCCTTCCCTGCTGCTCATCTCACCCTGTAGTGACACTATTCAACTTATTATCAAATAATAGGAGAAAGCTATTCACTTGGATTTGTTTTATTTGTTTAACAACTTTTCCCCCTTTCTTTGGTTAATTTTCTGCTGGTTTAGCAAGCTAAGCTCACCCATCAGGGCAGCAGGTGAATGCCGGAGAGGGTGGAAGGCAGAAGCAGAGAGAATGCGTGGTTCAGAGTGGCACTTGCACAGGGAACAGCAGCTGCAATTAATTATTAATTCAGCTCTGCCTGTCTTCTCTAAACTATCTTAAAAGCATATCTTTTGAAAAGGACAACTGACCTTGAAGATGAAAGATTTACCATTTGAATTTATTTTAAAGTGCTCTTTTTCAGAGCTGTGTCTGTTCAGATTTGAGGGTTTGTTTTTTTTTTAGGTTGCTACATACAAGTTGTTGACATAACCAGATTGATATATCACCAACCATATCCTTGGCTTCACTAAAAGCAGCATGGTCAGCAGGTTGAGGAAGGTGATTCTCCCCCTCTACTCTGCTCTGAGGAGATCGCACCCTGAGTACTGCATCCAGATCTGAGGCCATCAATATAATAAGGACATGGACCTGTTGGGGCAAATCCAGGGGAGGGCCTCAAGGAATGATCAGAAGGCTGAAGCACCTCTGCTGTGTAGACAGACTGAGAAAGCTGGGGTTGTTCAGCCTGGAGAACAGAAGGTTCTGGCAACACCTTGGAGCACCTTCCAGTACCAAGGGGGACTACAGGAGAGCTGGAGAAGGACTTTTTACAAGATCGTAACAGATACAAGATAGTGACAGAATGGGGGGAATGGCTTCAAACTGAAAGAGGGCTGGTTAAGATAAGCTATTAGTAGAAATTCTATACTGTGACGGTGGTGAAACATGGGCACAGGTTGTCCAGAAAAGCTGTGGCTGCCCCATCCCTGGAAGTGTTCAAGGTTGGGTTGGGTGGGGCTTTGAGCAACCTGGTCTGGTGGAAGGTGTCACTGCCCATGGCAAGTGAGTTGGAAGTGGATGACTTTTAAGGTCCTTCCAACCCAAGCCATTCTGTGATTCTGTGATCTAAGAATTGGTAGCAACATGCCTTTTTCTTTTTTTTTTTTCCCTAAAGTACTCTTCTTTTAACAAGAATTCACAGCCCTAAAGAGGGATGTGATGAAGAGTAGGTTTTAATGTGTGAAGTAAGCTTGTTAAAATTACCAAAAGACATAGAAAGTCTAGAAGACAACTCTAAAACTTTACTGACTGATTAGGAATAAAGTAAAAATTGTAAATGACAGAAAATTAGATTTAAGTGGGGAAAAAGTAGTGAGGAATGCTAGACTCCATGTCATGAGTATTGCCTTCTGCAGCACCAAATTCAGGAGAGAAGACAGATTGAATACAAGTTTCTGCAAAAACTTTGTGAATTTTACACATTGTTTATGGATTGCTTTTCTTTTACATTATCTGAGCAAATGTATTTAATGAGACTGCACAGATATTACAGAGTTTCAAAGGCTGGGGATCAGAACAAAAGAAGTAAGGAAATTTTTATGTTTAAAACTTTTTTTTTAGTATTTGTTTCATTTTGGAAATATAATTTTATAATATTCATGATATGTAAAAAAGAATTCTTGAAGTCTGAGGTGATGCACATACTCATAGAGCAAATGACAGGCAAAAGCTGTAGTGTTTGATTCAAGAATTAGAAATATGGCAATAAAACCTGTATTTCTTCGATGCATGGAGATGACTTTAAAATATGTTTTCTGCATGTCCTTTTGTGTGTTCAGATAAATCCACTCTGGACTATTTTTGAGGTACATGTCAGCAAGCAATTAAATACTGGTTTGACGGTTTCAATCAACTTCTATGCAACTTGCAGCACATTTTTGCAGTACTGTCAAAACATGCATACCCACAGGACATGAAAATTATGTGAATTTAATTTAAATCTAAATCACTGATTCTAATGTGAGACTAATTGAAATAAACCCTTTATTATCAGTTGAATTAAGTCAGTAAGAGATACCTACTAGTAGCAGTGACTGTGGAATTTCACAGCTAAGAAGTAAAATGTTGGTGTGCTTGTGAAGGTGTGTGCAGTTTTGCACATGTCAAGCAACAGATTTGTTCTTGTTTGCTATAGGTAGTTAAAGGATACATTTGAGGCCCTATAACACCTTAAGGAAGCAGTGTGTATATGAGGACAAAAGTAATAAACTTCAGAAACCACTTCAAGGTACAGCAGCATTGCTTCTGTAATAAATACTATTTTTGTGTATTTTACTTGTGAATTCATTAACTCTTTGTGTATCATTTAGCATTATTTAATTAGTAAATATTATCAGTAAATTATATTAATAAATATTTTTAAATACTCAAAAACTTTTAGAGACATAGAACAGTGGAAAAAGTTGTATGACAAGTACTGAAAGATGTGTTGCCTCCATGAGCTTACTTGAAGAATTCAGGTTTAAGTGTAGGAGGAGGGATGTATGTTTCTTGTTGGGTTATCCTAGAAGTACCTAAGCATGATGTGTACCTAAGCAAAGTACCTGAGCCACCTGCAGTGCTACTGCTGAATCCATGGCACTGGTGAGGTGCCCATGTTTTTAAAGTCATTTATAAGCAATTGAGAACAAAGACTGGGTTTTACGTGGTTGTACAATATTAACTGTAGCTATTTTGGAAAGACAGTGGAATCACTTCTTGGTACTTTAGCTTTCCTAGATAGTTTAGATTTGAAGGTTTACAGCAAGAAAGCTGTGTCCAACTCAAAATGGAAACAGAACTTGTTCTTAATTTTGTGGTTATGATAGTTCATCTTTAATAAGACAAACTGGTCTTTAGGAACCCCTAGGGAGTCTGACCAAGAAACAAGAAATCCTGTGCTAGAGATTAAACAAACACTTCCTGAAAAGATAATGTTTTCCTCAGAAAGCAGAGGGTAGGTTGTCTTTTCTTATGCTGTTAGAAGCTGACTTTAAAATGTGACTTGCATATATTTTGACACCTATATGGACAACACCTTCTTGGCCTGGATAGAGAATGAAAAGGGAGAGAATCCTGTTTGTCATGAATCTCTGTATAAGTAGGATGGAGTAAACTTCATGCAAGGACTGACTGAAATCAGGTGAAAGGGAGTGGAGTAGCTTTTCCCTGCATCAAATATGGACAAATTCTGATAGATGGAGAGGATAAGGAAAAAAAAGCACTGTCTCAGGATATGGATATATCTCAGCCCTTCTAGAATTTCCCAAAAATAACAGTCTAATTTATAGATTAAGGAGTGGATTGTGCAGGACTAAGGCACTCAAGTAAACCAATGTTCCTCATTTTTCCAAGAGATTAAACAAGAATCCAGAATCCCATGGGGTTTCTGGAGGAGCTGCTGTGAAAAGTTGGGATTGCTGGGGTATTAGTCTCATCTGTAAGGTAATGTAAGCATAACTGAGTATCTGTCAAGCACCACTTGTTAGCTGGAGCTTTGTACTCTTCCTCAGTACAACAGTTTGATTTGTTTATGATGGTCTGTAATGCTTTAAGAGAAAAAGGATTGTCTTATAGGTCACAAACACAGCTTTGTAGAGTGTGGTTCTGAAAATGGATCAGATGCTTGACTTGTTGCAGGAGTTGAGTCGGGATAATCGGAATTCATAGAAATATGGGTCCCCTGTCTTCTGCTAAATGTGGTTTAGATAAGATATCTGCAGAAATGATCAGCTAGCAGTTCAGAGATTATTCTGAAATAATTTCCACGTGCAAAATCCGTACCATTTTGACTTTTTCAAGCACTCTTGACTTGCATTTCTCTAACACCTCTCTTCTGTCCTTTGGTGCTGAAATATCCATGGTACTGAAACATAAGAAACCTAATTTAGGGTTCATAGCGAGATTAGTGTACAGATACAAAAAAAACCCCAAAACACTTCATAGAGCTGCCACTCAAATATACATGCTGGTGTTCTATTGGGTTAAAGTTTTTTGCCTGAAGTCCCTTCTGGTTTGCTGGTGCTGAATTGCCAGAGCTATAGCCTTGTTTCTAGGTGGGAAAAGAATCCTGCATGTTGACCTACCTAGCAGTACAAGGAAACAAAATTAATTTTAGCACTATTTTAGGCCTGCACATCTTTAGCAAGAAACATGTACACTCCCAACAGATTGGACTCTGGTTTCTGCATTTTAAAGTTTTAGTCCCAGTACACATTCCAGACTAGGCAGTCTCCGTGTGCTGGATACTAAGAAATGTTCCTGGGTTCAAGTAGCTTAAATGTGCAAGCTGTCTGATAATGCCAGTGTCCATCAGGAAAGCACTTAATATTTAAATTTCGGGCCTCATGTTGAAAATTCTATGGGCGTATTCTGATGGACAGCATGAAAGAGTCACCATAAAGTGCTACTGGCATATCACTTATTTTTCTTCAGTAGACACAAACCCAATTTCATCAGTCCAAAACCAACTACAGAGATTAGATGTTTTCTTTTCAAAACACCCTGATATCCTAACTTCATGCTGACAACAGGCAAATTAATATCTATATCTAGGCTTTGGTAAATAGGCAGTCTTATTAATGGTTTTATATGTAGTATTACTATAACTAGAAACATGTTTATAGCCTGCAAACAGGTTACAAAAGAATCATTCTCAGCTACTCTTTATTTCATAGTCACTTAATTAAAGCTTGCAAGATGAGCAAAGAAAGTGATCCCTCAACAAAAAAAAAATCCTTTCACCCATATTACCTACAATGAATAGTCCTTTTAACTATTAACTAGTTTTGTTCTTAGCCTTTCTGCAGATTGTGGATTCTGTGCAGAAATTTCTGTATGAAGATTCTAGAGCTAGAAAATAATTATTTCCTGTGCACTATTTTCACAGTATGGTTGAATGTAGAATTTGTCTGTCAATTAGCACAGTCTCTGTTACTATCACTAACGATGGGCCAGAGCTGATCTGGCTCTGTCACTTCAGCCTGTGCCCAGAGTGGGTCACACCCCAGGAGCAAGATGACCTGAGGTGCCACTGGAGCACTTGCTGTACGGCTTTTTGGCTGTCAGTCTACGCTCTGAGGAGGCAGGGACAACAGGGAGGTCTTTTGCATGGGATAGTAGAGGATTTATTGCTCTGGGGAATCTTGGGGGCAAAAGACAGAAAATGCGAGCATGCAACAGCTGAAATATGGAGGCAGTTCAAAGGGAGGGTACAAAGCATCAGCTAATCAGAGATACCCTGGGGAGGGTAAAAGGCAGGGTTCACAAAATCATCATTCAATGAGGGAGGTAGGGGGGAAATTGGGTCACATAGACTAATCAAATGTCGAAATGTAGGAGATTTCTGAAGTGGAATTCCAGGCATGTAACGTAGGATTGACAGGAAACTCAGGGTAGATTGACAACATGGGGTGGGAAGGTATAACTTGGGCCAAACCATCAACTTGGGCAATGACGTACCATTAACAAGAAGTAAATGGCATGCAACACATGGCAACATATAACATTGTGTAAAGGTAACTATTTACAGAAGTTAATCTAAAAGGTAAATGTCTGTCGTCTTCAGCTCAATTGTAGAAGTCCTTTCCTATTTAAATATCTGTTTAAATACTGTTGATAGATTTCCCATTTTAGATTGAAAACTAATGCATTGATTATCACTTTCTGAACATTTGGTTTAAGTGATTTATTGATGGAACACTTGAGATGCCCAATATTAAGGTACATAAAACTGTCAACATCTTGATTGTATCTTAAACAGAAGCTAACATCAGCCTTGATTTTCAGAAGATGGATTTTTATTTTTAGATAGTGAAAGCATTGCTTTGGATTTACTTCTGCTAGATTGTTTGCATGGTTACTATGCATATTCCTCACCCCCCCAAATTCTGATGCATTGTTTTGTTTCTTTATAGAAGTTAACCCTCCCTTAGCATTACCCTGTGTTATATTCTAAATATTCATGATCACTCAATGCCTTACTGGCCACTCAAGACCTGTGATATGATCTTTATGACATGCTGACATGAGGCAGCAATCACCATTCACTTTGCAGCAGCCTTGCAGCCCTGTGGATCCCCGAGATTATGTGTTGCAACATGCTTTGACATCTGCTCTGCAGGCATGAATCTGAGATATACAAATAGGTATTAACAGTATGTAATGTCTTCACCATAAAGTGATGAAGGTATACAGCACACCAGTAGTTGCTTTCAACCATCTATTTCTCAGCTTAGCTGGAGCTTTTTATGAGCATAGTACATTTTTGCTGTCTTTTTTTTTTTCTTTGGTCAGTTTTAAACATTGTATCTATTTGTCTTGTTATTTATTTGCATGTTGATATTACTTGTCTATTATTTCAATACCTCTTATTGTTTCTTCTGCTTATTTATTCTTCCATATTTTATTGTGCCTCATTATTCCTTGGCTTCAGTGACTGCCTCCTCTGTGGGGAATGTACACCTGCAGTGAATGATTTCCTAAACAGGAATCCCAGAAGCATTCAGGGCTATTTTGTAGGTTGGCTTCTGCCCCAAAAATATACTGGTTTATTTTTTACTACAAGTCCTATGTTCATATTAAATTAAAAAACAAAGCAACCAAACAAAGCTACAAAACGACTGGCTATGCACCTTCAAAGATCTGTTGACTAAATTTCTGGGCTTCATTTTTGGGTCCAGTGGGTCAGGATGTCTTGAATCCAATTCTCTCTTCTGTCCAATGGAAGTCACTGCTGGAAGGACCCACGCTGCCCTCTGAAGAGCTTACTCACTGTAAGTAGTCTGTGAGAGTTCTGGTTCTGTTTCCATACTCCCTGTCTTCTTCCAAGGCCCCAGGTAGAAGGTTCTGTGATTAAGATAGTAACTTGAATAAACTGGGGCTATTCCTGCTCCTGCCCCACTGGGATCCCTGCATAGTCAGGAAGGTGCACAGCCAGGGAATGCAGTACTCCAGAGAACATCTTCCATCTTAATTTCCAGGGGAACACCACTCCATGTATGTGTTCAAATATATGGAATTTAATCCTGAAACATTGTAAAATACGTTGTGGTGTGAGCTTCCATTTGTTGGTATGTTGCATGTTGGACGCAACTATGAGAATAAATTTGCATTTAAGCTGAGGTCCCATGCTGATCTGCTGCAAATTGCAGGATTTTGCTGCGTTTAGTGGACAAGCCAACAACTCCTTAGCTGCAAAGGGAGTTGCATGTATGTGAGAAGAGCTGAGTGGCTGCCCATTTAAATATAGTTGAAACAAATTACTTGTAATGGTTTCAGGTAAACATTAAACATACCGCCATTCCAAATCTTGAGAGTTATGCCAAAGGAAGTATTTCTGGTTAATGGGGAACCCACCATTTCCAGCAGCAGTCAGCTGGCTGAGAGTTTGGCACAGGGATGCTTTAACACGCAGAGCTGTGCCACAGCAAATCTCAGCTTGTTGACTGAACTTTTTATTTTGGGCGGTGACACCACAGCTCTGATATCTGCAGACTCGTGAGTATGGAGTACTTGTAAGAAGAAAAATAAGTGATAAAGACCTTTGTGTTTATCCAGCAGCTGACTTAAGCAGGATCTTAATCCTTGGTCTGCTTGTACTTCACGGTGTGAAAATGAAAGATAATCAGATCCTCAGAAGCTTAATTTTTTTATTACCAGCTACCATACATTATTGTGTGGAGTTCAGAACCTGAACTTGGAGTTAACGTGGACAGCGTGTGTATCCTTGCCGGCAGTGGCTGAAGCTGTGGCACAGTGGGTCGAAGGATTGACTTTCCCTAAGCCTTCCAAAACTAAATTAGAAGTCTGACGAGTTTTCGGGAGAAAAAAATCGTGCGATAAATGAAACGAGTTTTGCCTTTAACTCTGCTGATCCTGACCTTTCGCAGTTGGGGCTTTCCCTGCTCGTCGCGTGCATAGGGACGGTAGGGAGCAGAAGGACGGATGTCGGGAGCGGGTGTGCCGGCGACGGGTCCGGGAGGGGGAGCTCCGGGCCCGCTGCTCTCCCCCTCCCGGCTCTGCTCGCCTCCTCCCGGCCCTCCGCTCCCGGCAGCCTCCCGGCCGCTGACGGCGCCTGCGGCCCGGCGGCCCCTACCGAAGGACGGCCCGGAGCCCCGCAGGCGAAGCTGCCAGCGCGCCAGGGGAAGGTGCTGCTGGTGGGTTTTGCAGCGGAGGGCTGAATGTGAGTGAGGGTCGCTACAGATCCTGCCTTGCTTTGTTGCTGCTGTGGTCGAGCGGCGTGAGAAACCTGGTGTAGGAAGGAGCCGCACGAGGTTGTAGGACAGAGCTGTTGCTGGAGAAAAACATCCACAGCTTTACATACCTGCGCGGTGCGGCGGGAGGTGACACGTGTTTAAGGGCTGTCGGCAACACCTGCGGTCTCCGAAGCAGCTGAGGCGTTCCGGGGTGCAGGGATGCGATGCAGCCCCCGCCCCGCTCCGGGAGGCTGCTCTGGGCTGAGCCTTGTGCAGGAAGCCTGAGCGCAGCCCTGGCCTGCGGGACTGAGTGTGGCAGTGCCTCTTGTGCACCGAAGGCCTTTTAAAACTGACCTAATGGTTCACAGGAATGCAAGTGGGCAAATCAGGTATAGATCTATGAAGGAGGGGAGAGAATAGCAGTTCATTACTTTAGCAACGATGGACAAAATAGATTTAATTATGAGTATTTTAGACTCAGAACAGGAAGTGCCAATACTGAAACTTCATGCATAACCAGAACTTTGACCCTTGGTTATCTGGAGTGTGAATTTTTTTACTTTTTTTCCCAACTATATCAGCATGCTGTCGTGCAGATATGATAGTTCATGTTGCTTGCAGTCTTGGAATCTAATATAGTCTGTGACTTTTGTTTTTATCTGCACAAATCTACACAAATTGTTGCAAAGATTTTTAGCTTGAGAGAGCAGACACTAAGCTCCATTTGCTTCAGCCTCAGAAAGCTTAAATAAAAATGGATACAGGTAACTAGAAACTTAGCAAGACCCATATTTTTAAGAAGTCACCTTGATTTCTCCCTTAAGTATGTGTTTGTATGTTCTGTGTTTTGTTTTCCCATTTTTTGGGTATATTTCACATGTGGCAATGTAGTTAAAAAAATAATGCAAACTGATTACATTGGTAATGGGTAGTATTTCAGAAATATAAATTCATGGAAGTTTTTTTAAAAATTTGATTAATATCATGACAGTGATACCAAAGTAATTTAAACAAAATACACCAGTGGGGAAACTGCTGAGTCTTGAATTGGCAGCTGTCAACTTTTTTATGCTCCGTTTTATATGTATTCCATAGAGATTTTTAAATAAAGAGCAAGGCAGTTGTTGAGTGTTTGCTTTTGAAAGCCTCGATGTGGATCTAGATGTTGAAGCTTAATTTAAATTTTTTCATTTCAAAAAATTAAATTTCATTTAAAACTTCCATGATACTGAATTATTCTTTGAATATATCTGATTTCTCTGAGTGTGCAGTTCTTGGAAAGAGAGGGATTACCTGCAAGCTTTAAGGGCTAAACAGTATCGGGTTTAATGTCGGCATTACCGCTTTACCTCCGCTATGCTGTGGTATGAATTACAGCTGGATTACATGCTGTGTGCATGGATTACATTCTCCCTCTATTTGTTCTAATGAACTTAAAAGGAGAAAAACATAAGGTTCTATATCTTTATTACATTTTTCTAAAGGATTATAAATCTAAGGGGCACTAGGAAACTTCATTAGACTTTTCAGAGAAAAGAATAAAACCTACTTCTTTACTTGAAACCAGTGTTATCTAATAGATAGTTTATTTGATAGTTTAAAACTTGCTGTGCACTATATTTTTACAGGTAATTATAAAGAGGAAGACAGAAGTCCTACAAAAGTAGTTCATGTAACTCTGGTGTTTAATAATTTTACAGTTAGCCAGGAAGGAGTGGGAGAGCATGTAATAATTGTTACTCCTAAATTGGCATAAAATTACTAACAAGAGAGAGGTCCCTGATACAGGATGGATCAAGATTGCTTGTGCAAGAGGGCTCAGCAGGCCTTTTTCAGTATATTGATTCTATGAGGCTACATCTGGAGACAACAATACATGCTGTACTTGCAGTGTGAGAGCAGCCTATTCTAGGAAGTACATGCTAAAAGACTCAAGGTTGTGTTATACAATGTGCCCCATCTCCATCTATATGCTGTAATTCAGCCATGGATTAATACCAGATTGAGGTGTGCCAGGAATGTTTTGAAAGGAAAGAAGAGCAGAAAAAGAAATTGCATCTTTTTTTGATTCATGGTACAACTGCAGCTATAACATGTGATGCTCAATGCCAGCTGCCACTTTGCTCTGGGGCCTTCAGGCCTTAAAAGTTCACTGTCCTTTTGTAAGTGCCACCTCTGATGTTCTCTGAAAGTGTTTCATAGTCTGTTGCTAATCAAGTTCTTGGCTAGAATTGATATCTTGGAGTGGGAGGAACAGCAAGGGAGCAGAAAGTTTATGTAAGTGTGGTTTGCATGTATGTGCTTGACAGAGATGCAGCTGATCAGCTGGAAGTTACAGGCTGAAATTTACTGTGGCAGTAGCCCCTGATACTTTGGTATGTTTTTGATACTTTGAGCAGGGCAGTGAGTTTTTTCAGTGAGTGTGTGAGTTAGTGCAGTGGTTTTGTTTTTATGGTCTTCCCTAGTTTGATGAGGGTAAGAGGCAGAGGCAAGCCTTGACCTAATCTTATTACAGTAAACAAGAGGTAAAGACTTCTGAACCTTCTGTTGATGTGATTGTTGAATGTTTAACAGTCTTTTGTTCCCAGTTGTTTACAGTAATTGAGTCTTTTCCCTTCTAGTGCTTGTGCTGCTGTCCTCATTAGCGTGTATTCCAAGATAAATACCATATACGAGACTAGCAAATACTGTACAGCAGATCTGTTCTCTGGTTTTGTTTCCTGAATATTTCCCCTTCCAAAATATGTTAGTCCCTAAACTGAGAATAGACTTCATGTCCCTACGTAAAACAGCAAAGACAGACAGCAGGCCTTTTGTTGATGCCACTGCTAATACCTTTTAGGCAGTAGGCATTTAGGGATCTGAAATGTAAGGAGAAATAAGAACAAATAAAACTGCCAGAGTTCTCTTATAAGTAATATCTATCATAGTGAATGTGCTTTTGAATTGTTTCTTCTCTTGAATTACTTTTTTTTAGACCTTAAGTAACCTGAAAAGTCAGGGAATTTGGGACTAGGGAGGAGGAAAGGAAGAAGGGTAATAAGGTTGTAGATTTAGGATCTGCAGATTTCCTCAAGTGTTAAGTGGTCTTCTGATGGGATAGATAACCTCTATCTCATCCTGCACTCAGTGATCCTCTGTTTCTAGCTATCATTTGAAACTACTTGAGCAGTTCAGTGTAAATAAATCTTCTTCTCTCAGTATTTAGATACAGTAGGCAAATCCCAGAGATGATAGGTCAGGCATGGTTAGTTTTGGTTCACTTGTTAGCCATTGCTGGTTAAATCTGCTGTACTGTCTAGCTAACAATTGGCAGACTCAGCAAAAAGCTTTAGAAAAGACTTGCTCTGTGATCCATTTGCCAAATACAGAGTTTAGTTCCTCCTCTGTAATCAAGCTGGAGTCAGTTGATTATAGCTGAGATTTATCATGCCAGTATCCTGCTTGTTGTCCTTTCCCTGTCTCTTTGGTCAAGTGATTCCCATTGCTGGAAAAAAATAAATTGAATCTCAAATTCCTCCAATTTAGAAGGTATCTCTTGTTATCTCTAAACAGTAGGATTTCTTTCAACTATAGAACATGAATTTGATGAGAAGGGACAACTTCCAGAAGATCGTAGTCTCTTCTGGAAGTTGCTGTCTCCTGACAGATGGAGAAAGGTTTCAGTCCTTGATCAAGAACTCAGATAGTCTGATTCAGAGGAAGCAATTGGTAGGTAAGAAATGTCATGTTGGATTTTTTTTCCATTTCGCTTCCTTTTTTTAATCTACCTTTGTATTTCACTGTCAATTATGTTTTTGGAATTGTGGCCAAGAAAACAGCTTCAAGCTGGGTTGATATTGCTGTGGCTGTGTTTTTCTTGAAGTTAGAAAAGTACTTGTTTTAATTTTTCCCTCATTTAGAATATCTGGTTTAAATTACTTAACTTTAAATTGTAATCTCAAGTGATGTCATGGCTCAGTCCCCGTGCACGGAGGCCACCCTAGCTGTATTTGAGGTGCCTGCTGTTTGCCATGCTGGCTGGTGCCTGACTCCTGCCTTGTCACAAGTATCTGGTGCTTGTCTGTACCCAGCTCCCTGGCGGAGGCTGTAGCTCTGGCACAGAATGCAGGAATGCACACAGCCAGCTTGGGCTTCATGCTGTGCCTGAGTTAATAAAATTTCTTGGGACCCAGACCCAAAGGTAATACTGCCATGTGGTGGCTTTGTCTGAAGTCTTTGCCATTATCCCCAGTGCTCTTGTCTTTGTAAATGCTATACAGAAACAACCTAAGTGACTCACTTTAGATTGAAACAAGGACTTCAGTCTTATGCTAAAGAAAAGATGCTGTGTAATTTTTGAACCCACAATGTCCCTGGAAGTGTACGGATGTTTGCACCAAGCTGCACCTCTGCTAATGAGCCCAGCTGGACCTGATTTGTTTCTACATCTGTGGTACAGATAATCTGACCATGAATAATTGAGTGTTGACTCTATAAATAGCCCACTTTGAAATACCTGTCTTAAAATTGTTTTCTCTTCTTCCTGTTAGCTTCCAAGCTTACTCTCTGTAGTCATTTCTTGGCTGACCAAGGGTTACTCTCATCTTTTGGCAAACATATATCCTATTCATATCTTCCCACCTGAAGTGAAATGTTACACCAAGCACGGGTGAAAACAGATTCTAGCACTATAAAAAGCCAGCTAAGTCCTAGTAGGAAATAATCATCCTAATGTTTTACATATGCTCCAATTGACTCTCGTGTTTAAAGCAAAAATGGCTGACAAGCATGAAACATTTGATGCCTTGGAAAGATACTTATTGCATGCTTCTTCTCAGATACAGTTCTGTTACATATATAATAGTTAAATGTCTTTAGGTAAAACTCGTTCATTTGTATGAACTTGCTTCAAGTTGGACTTCTAATCATCTTGGTTTGTTTGCTTACTATCAGTGTTAAAACTCACAAGAATTGTTCTGAGTTGAGCTAAGCCTTGCTTTAAGGAGATTGTTTTTCTATTACCTTATAGAAGGAATTATAGAAAGTAATTAGAATGCCTCATAGGAAAAATACCGTGTCTTCAGCTGGTGAGCACCTACACATTTTTTTTTACCAGAAGTCTTTCTAAAATATAGTATGTGTGTGCTTCTGTGAAGATCTGTGGAAAGTTGGAACCACTCGCACTGGATGACAGGTTGTTCAGGGCATTGGAAGTGGGAGAAGGGAAAACAGAATTGCATAGCTGTGCTGTCACAGCAGTTCATGCACCTTGGTAGGCAGTTGTACTGGAAATCACCTGTCTCTTTTCCCTGTGTCATTCCTGCCACATTTTTCTATAAGAGAGGCATTGTTCTATAGCATCAGTGGGTGAATAAACTTGGAATGCTTTAAATTAAGATCTACACTCCAATGGCCATGGAAAATGCCTTTCTTCAAACAGCATCTGAAACACTCACCATGCTTCAACAAACTTTGGAAGACTCAACTTGAAAAACATGGAGTAAATACCTATTTGAGAAAATATCTTTTTTATATGTATGTGTAGGTATAGCAGACATCTAATATTGTAGACGTGAAAAACTCTCATTATGAACAATGATGGGAAATTTGATAAATTAAGAATGGAGAAATGGTTTATCCAAAAGACATAATTTATAGAATGAGAAGTTCATTGCAGTGATGAATGGTCAAGAGGTGCATGAATAGACAGAAAATGAAGTAGCTGTCACTTGGACTCTCAGAGGTTGATTTGCATTTATTCATTCATGTGCAGTTGCCTGAGTTTCTTTAGTTTGCACAGTTAGAAGTCATAAATGATGTAAGTTAATGTGAAAACTAACTTTAGAATTAAGAAGCTGTATGTAAATACAGAACTAAAGAGTTTTTTTAAAGGGAGAGGAACAGATTAATAATGCCCTGTGAACCCACTTTTGTATTTGGGTATATTTTTCAGTTTTGTCTCTTGAGTTTTTTTCTGTAGAAGGTTAGGAGTTTGGTTTCTTGTTTGTAAGAGCTATTGTATGTAATGAGGGAAATATGATCAAGTGACCTCTTCAGGAACAGTTTTGCACATTCACTTCAGAGGCTGTGTATTAAGGGGTTATCACTTGTGGCTATTCATGCAGCATTCTAAATAATAGATTTTCTTACCTCTGGCAAATAACGTGCTTGAAAGATGAGTGAACTGATTTATCTGAAATGTCTGGAATGAGGAAATACTCTGAACTGACAGTTATGCTGCTTTTGTAGTAGGTTTTTATAAAGCCAATTGAAACTTAAATGTAGTCTCATTCAATTTTCATATAGTGTCCCAAGCTTGGCAGATCGTGTATGGTTACCTGGATTTTGAAATGATGTCAGAGTATTCCAAGGGAATTAATTTGATGCCTGGGAATACCCATGAGGAATGGCAAACACAGAAAAGCAAGTAAAAAAACATATATAGATTTTAGCTTGGATTTCCGAAAATATTATAATTTTATAATAATGTTACTAGTAATAAAAATAATAATGGCAATAAACCTTATGTGATTGTATCTATTTTCTATTTTGTGTGAGAATTTTTAGCTGTTTGCTAATTTGGTTCAAAAATCCAAAGTTTTTCAGCAGTCTTGTGAAAATCAGCAGCTGTGAGGAGACAGCTTAAATAATGTGGCCCAGAGAAGAGTATTCCATGTGGCAGTAGCACATTTGCAGCTCATACTGACAGCTGGCACATGTCTACCTGTAGACCAAACAGAGCTTATCCCGTCTCTTTGGGGAGAAGGACAAAGGACCATGGATACAGGATGAAATTATGAGGCTGCTGGGGGACAAAGAAACTCAGGGTAACAGAGATGGAACAGTTTACCATTCAAACCTACGTATTTTTAAGAAAAAAAATCTCCATTATTTCTGTGCTTAAATAATTCTTCAGCTTGTGAAGAAATACGTTGATTCACCAGGTGCTGGGTTTGGATCTCAAGTAACAGAAAAATCCAGAAGGTTTAAACAACAGATTATGTGCAAGTCCTGCAAAGATGTTATTCTGGGCTAATTTCAGTGAAGTTACTGTTTCTCTAGAAGTTACTTGTACAGAATGATATAATAAGATAGTGATGTGTGATCTAGATATTGAATAAAATCTGGTGTCGTGTTTTTCACAGAGCCAGATGAAGAGCATGTCACCTAAAAATGATAGTCTGTTTTCTTGGAGTCATAGTACAGCAACCTTTTTTTTCCAAGCCACCTCAGTAGTCCCATCTCACTCTGCAATAGCTTACCTTTCTTTAACAGTAAAAATAAATGACATTATATATTTTTGGATTAAAACATTAAAGAAACATTAAACATTTCTGGTTTATGATAGATGAGGGGAAACATTTAATTAGTTCTTCAAGCAATCATGTACATAAATTATTCTGTTATTGTTATGTAAATATACTTAAAGATGAAAACAGAGATACAGTGAAATATTTTACCTCATAAGTATAAATAAATAAAAACATTTGTCATTAGCTGACCTTGAATGTGAGTGGTCTGCCTGAGGAAACAGGTCTGTTACATGATACAAAGCATGAGAGAATGACAATACTAAATTTTCCTCTATTTTGCAACAATTTGGAGTGTAATTATTTAAGTTGGGTGTTTGAATAAATGAATAGGTGATTTGTTTATAAATTTGTACATTTAGCCAAATAAAAGATTTGTCTTCAGGTATGAAATCACCCACAAAATTCTGATTTGTTGGCAGTATTTACCTTTGAGAGTACCATGGCTTGATTGCTAAAAATATTTTAGCATTTCACCTGATGTGTCTGTCCCAGGTTTAGGGCTGATAATGCATTTCCATCCTCTGAGTACAAAAATGGTGGGAATGTGAGTCAGCAGGTAATAAGATACCAGTGCAGAAGGATGCTGAGGGCTGTCTTCATGGTGTAAGCACTGGACACAAGGTTTGTGGTGGTATTTAGCTCAGACTCTCACTTCATGTTGGATTTACCTGAGCATCTTTTCCAGCAGAAAGTGAAATTTCTGTGCATAAGCTTTCCTTGCTTTTCTTTGGTAGGCTGTCACTCCAAAAAAGTGTGTAGCCAAGACTTGCTTGCTCCATTACTTCTTTTTTGCCTGGGGATTTTTTGCCTTGCTGAGCTGAGAAATACAGAGTTCAAAATTGTCTTTTTTTTTTTTTTTGCAGTAGCAATGCGTCATGTGGCAAACGCTGGTTATGCATGTGGAATTGTGTCATTACAGGAGTGATGAATTCCTACTTAAGTCTTCCTTTTTTAATCAAGTTAATACCCTAAATCATTAATATCCTCTTTTATAGCTGTAGAAACACTACAGTTAAATCTAGGTCTTCCTGCTCAATCATGTGAAGACTGACATTGTCACCAGGGCAGGGTATTCACACTTCTATTGTTTTCCTGTCTGTCTGATACTTCAGTGATACCTTTGAGCTTCATATTTATGTCTCAAAATCCTTATAAAAGAAGCAGGCAAGTACCCAGAAGCTTCAGTTTACATTTAGGATAATTAATTGCACTATTTGAAGCATTTTTTGGAGTTCCATTTGACCCTTCTTTCATTTAGTGCCTTTTACTCAAGAGGAATAATAGTGTTCTGTGAAGTGCTGTGTGTGACTTTCATGAAATTTTGCCATTTATAAGATATTTGGTCATGTAAATGTAAAATAGTGATAGTCTAGAGATTATGTCTCATGTCTTTTATAATTATCCTGACAAATGCCAGGTTATCCTATAAATAAAAGAATTTCCAGGAAAACCTCAGGTTCATCCTACCATGTTACACACAAAAACTCTCCTTTCCTGGATCAAGGACGTAAAAATTCAGTGTCTTCTTCTAAAGATACACTTGTGGGTTTTGCTGCTTTTAATTTTGCACTTTGGCTCATTTCTGCAGTTGCTTGAGTTGTATCAACAATTATAAAAAGAAAGGAAAAAAAAGGAAAAAAAAAACAAACCCAAAAAAACCCTGCAGCCGTTTTCAGCTCGTGTTGTTCTTGGCACAGGTTCAGTTCTGGTGTCCAACTGGTAGGACCGAAACTTGGTGCTTAACAAGTGCCTGTAGTCAAAACAGTTGGTGTGTGCAAGCACAGATCTGGTATTTGCTGCGGCAGGTCATCTGCCGGATTTTTCCCCGTGTGCAGAATACCTAATCACGTTGCTGTATTTCTCTGACGGCATCTGTGGCAATGTGAATCGCTTCACATTCCAAAAGTACATGTTTACAGTCGTCGTAGAATCAGATTAAGTTGGCAGCCTGCTCCTCTCTGTAAGTGGCTCAGTTTACATTTCTTCTTCTAGCAGGATGTTTTGCATAATTTTGCTGATCCTACTCACTTGTAGACTTTGTGAAATGGAGAATCGTTTTAGTGGGTTTCTGTCAGAAAGCGGAGCTTGTGTTTATTGTAAATAAACACCAGCAGAACGGTGGTTATTTTAGCACTTGATAATTTCCCAATTATGTCATTTGACCTGAAATGAAGCTTGTGATTGTTGAGCAGTGTTTTATGCAGCGGATCAGTCTGGGGGTTGGAGCTGGCAGTTTATTTCCTTTGTCAGTTTACAAGAAGTATCAAAATGAAACCGACTGTGCTGTTTCCTTTCCAGTGCGCAGTGCAAGAAGGGTGGAACAGTTTGTGGATATTATTTCCAAACTTTTTCAGCTGGACTTGGAATAGTGTTTTGTCAAAAAAGCTGGTAAAGTTATCCTTCAATCTTGCAACATTATGCTGTAGTTTGCTAACATCAAATACAATTTTGTTTTTGTTTAACCTCACGTACTGGGTTTTGCTAGTGTTTTTTTCAGACTGGCTGCAAAATGAAAGTGCTTACAAGGTGTTTATGAATTCTTGTTATGAACCAGCTGCCAGTTCCTGCAGGATGACACATTTCTGCAAGAGTCTAGGTTGTTCATTTTCTGGTTGCTGGCTGTTGCTTTTCGGGCATGTGTGGGTTTTTTCTGTTTTGGTTTTATTAGGATTAATGCCAAGTACATTTGCAAACTTTGAATCAGTACAAGGTGGTAGGTTTCATTTACCATTTATTGAAATTGTAAGTGTAAGTTGCACAACTTTGCACCGTGGAAAGCTGTGCAACAAAGCACCTCAGGACATAATGTAAATAGGAAAACTGTAATTTGTGCATAGGCAGTGCATAGGAGTTACCATGAGTAACATCTTCATCAACAAGACTATGAGATACTAAATTTCATTATCATCTGCTTAAATATTGTAAATGGGGAATAACAGTATTCATATTGTGTTAAGGGCAGTTGGATCAGTTACTCTATGCTATTCCAAGTAAAAGGACTATGAACTCATGTGTTGTGATGAATACAGGCTTAAAAAGGAGGTTTATTATTCTATAAATATTTACTAGCAGTAAATAACGCTCTTACCTTTTTGAGTTTTAGCAATTTTACTTTGTTTGTTTTTACCAAGCTATAATCCATAACACTGGGTCCCTGAGTTATTAATGGGTCAACCTAAAATTGTTTTTTCCTATAGGCCTCTTGTACACAGGAAGTCAGATCATGCTAAACAAGAGTAGTGTTTCAAAATGACTCGTGCTGACAGAGTTTTAGTGTCTGTCTTCTGACAACATGAAGGGGATTTTTTTTTTGTTTTGTTTCAAGTATCTGGGGAAAAAGAACACTGAAAGATGAAAGACATATCTTTCTCTCTGCTCAAAGTGTATCATTACCTTTTTCCTCCATGATTGTCTGTCATATTTATGGAGAAGGCACTAACTGGGCAAAACCATTTCACTTGATTTGATTAATTTCGAGTACCACATGATGGGTGAGAATGTGGATGCAGGTGGGGTATACTAAGAAATGGGGTTTTGTTTCTAGTCCAGATTAGAGATATCTGCAGTTTCAAGATCACATAAAGATCTTTTTCGGTAGGAAACTGCAATGTTTGACATATTTTACTGGTATCATATTTGCTGTAGCATCATTGTAAGGTTTGCTGTGAGGTAAGTACGTGCTTGATCTTGTGTATAAGAGTCAAGGCAAAAATTTGAAGAGACTTTCTATTCAGAATGTGGTTTTGCCTCATTTTCCCACACACTGTGCTTGTGGCTCTGGAGCTCATGTTGCCCCTCTATTGCTTTGCTTTTTTTTCTTATGATTAGAAGGAGATGTGGCGTTTCCTGCAAAACAGCTGCTAGTATTCCCTGGTGACCCATCAGAGAGGATCCAGTGGAATTACAGATTTAAAGGCAGACCTAGAGGACTTTGGCAGCTGCAACAGAGATCTGGGGAAAGGCAGGGCGTTGCATTGTGCAGGAGGCAGGAAGGAGGATTAAAAATGGAGTATAAGGGCATAGGAGAGAAGCTCTGGAGATTCAGGGACTGTTAGGTCTCCAACAACATAAGGACTTCACATCTACAAACAATTCAGATTTGGCTGAGAAAGTTGGACTGTATCCATGTTTCCATAGGACATGGAGAATCTCCTGGAATAGTTTAAGATCATTTGCAGTGCTACTGAGGCAGAGTTTGCAATGCGCCTTTGAACTATATGGAACACTGGTCTTTCAGACACTGCATCATAGAAAAAGTAACAGATACTCATCTGAAATGGATTCTATAGAAAGCGAGGTAATTCAGTGAGAGTGTTAAACTTTCCTCTGAGATTAATGCCATTAGTACATTAACTGTTTGACAGTAGAAGTCACATGTTGCTCGTCACATGCAATGGCTGCGCTGAGACAGCTGAGAGGTTGCAGAAGGAATTAATGTGGTAAAGAGGATTGTAAGTGTGATTGTGCTCCTGTGCTGTTGGATTTGGCAGCACCTGGTATTTAGAAACAAAACCAGAATATGTGTTGTTATTTATGGGGAATGTAAGCATCCATTTGGAAGTACTTAAATGAATCAGAAAAATTATCTTTTAAACTACAGCATGTATCCATAGCATTGCTAAACTGTACAGAATTTAGGTTAGTATCTTACCAGTGATGATAACTGGTTTTCTAGTTGCCTTGCTGCATTTTACAATTTCTAGGGGCAAAAACTTTCATTCTTCTTTAGTTTCATCAATGTCCACTGGCTGTATCACTGGTGTATGTGAACAGGGGCAGCCATGTCCACAGCTGTGTGAATACAAGTTCACCTGCTCTACTAGATCTAATCTGTCTACAAATGATCTGCAAATGAGCGTAGAAAGTGTTACACAGATAGCTGATTGTCTCCTGAATATGTTAGTATGTGAATATTTAATTTTATCACAACTATTTGATGTGCAAATGTATTTTATTCACATATTAATTTATTGCATAGGCTGTATAATAGTAGATTTGTACATTATGTGTCATTCCTTGTATATATGTAAAATAGGAACAGACAAACTAGTGAAAAAATTTTTTAACAGATTTTACCACAAAAGTCAATTTGATAGAGGAGGCCACCACCACCCTGGTATAAGCAGTGTATTCTGACTGCTGATAGCCTTCTTTTTTTGTCCTATATTCCCGTTATTTCTCTGAAACGTTACCAGTGTCCAAGGGTGATTGACTACCACATACATTGTAAGGAATGAAGAATCAAGAGGCAACTTGATAGTTCTTGAGAAGGAATATACCAACATATAGTTACAATTTATGCCCTCACCATCGAGATTTGTCTGAGAATTCACACCTTTGTCAAATACAGCCTCTTGCAACCATGCTTGCCCAGCTCAAAGAGGGGACTTTCTGCCCCTTTGGAGGGAATTACTCTTCCAGCTCTCCACAGTGCCATACCTGCAAGGTATTGCTGCCGTCTTCTTCTGCTGACATTGAAGTGACATTAACTTTTGTGAAAAAATGTGCAGATTTTACCCGTCCAAGCAGTGTCTCAGAACACTTTTGGTTGTGTGGCACTGGCTATTTGCATTCTTTCTCCTGTATGACTTTACAGAGGTCACAGTTTCCATTCTAGGAAATTTGAAGTAAAGCTGGGTAACGCTGATGATGCTCAAATGTGTATTGTATTTGTCTAAAAGGTGGAAGACTTTTTGTAGCATGTTTTGAGGGAAGAGGGGAATTTGAGGAGGTAAAAGGAAATGCTAATTAGGGCAGTTGGTTCTGATCACAAGAATAACCACCAGTTTGACACAATCAGCTAAAATAATTTTTTTTTCCCCTTTCCTATCTTTTAAGTAAACATCTGCTGCTTAAAGCAGTGGGATGCACTTTATTATAGTCTAATTACAACAGTTTCCACTATATTCTATGTTAGAGTACAAAATCCAAGGTTAATGTACTAGTTTGCTCTTGAAAACTAATAAAGTGAGAAAGTTGTCTTGGGAAAAGCACCAAACATTTAGCTTGACTAAAAATACAGTACAAAAAGACTCTTATAAAATAACTTGCTATGGCATGTGATGCTTAATGACTTTAAAATATAGATTTAGATAATCAGTATCTAGAATGTTCATCTTTCCAGAAGATTAATTTTAATAAGAGTAATATATTTAATTTCCAGACATATCCATAGGGCTGATATTGATGACACAGTTTACTCGAAATCAGGCTTAAGAAAACCAGTAGCTGTGGTAAAAATTGGAGTAATTAATCCTAAGTTCATATAGCATGTGTGTGGAAAACATGTTTTCTCACAAGTTTTACTTATATATGGCTTGATTTTGTTGGTAGCATAGCAGTTCCTCATCAGTCCCCAAGTAATTAATGGGAAAGTTTCAAATTTTGATTAGCCTACTTAAAATTGATTAAATAGATGCTGAGAAAGTTGGTAAATCTTGAAACAATAGCATTATGTAATACAATAAATAGTCCATGAATGGAACTGTGCATTTCAGAATCAGATGTTTAGCTTACACAGGTGTTACCACAAATGTGAGGTGAAATGAATGTAAATCTACTGCATCCTGCAAAGGACTTTTAAAAGCAGAGGCTTCACACTGAAGTGTGTGGTGGGGTGAAAAGTAGCAAATGATAGGGGACATTTTGGGAGTCACAACAGATACTTTTGTATTTGAAAAAAAATTAAGACTGTTTTGTTCTTCAGTTGCAGGAGAATGTGGAGGGAATTCCGGTATTGGTAATTAAAGCTGTGAATGTGAAGATATGGAAATGCTTGATCTTAAATAAAAAATGTCTTTAGTTAGTTATTTTAGATCTAATAGAAACATTTTGGATTTTTTTTTAAGCGTTTCTCTTTGTTCTTGAGGTATTTGCCTATTGCAAGTTTATCATGGATGAATCCTTCTGCTACTGGCAAGTTTTTACTTGTGAGGATGCCAGACAAATTGTCATGTTTTGATTCTCTGTGGGAAAATTTTTCTCAGTTGTCCTTGAAATATCAAACTAGTGAGTGCAGGGTTGATGATGCAAGTACAAAACCTTCCCATGTATTAGCAGGTTGCTGGTGCTTCCTTAACCTGCTCTTGGTTGACTGTGTGATGCTGGTCAAGCTAAAAGAGTAGCACCTACTTGGATTCTTCAAGTGCTGAAGGCTTTAGACAAGGAAAAATTGCTCATGTTGAATGAGAAACTCCAGCTTGTCTGAAGTACTCGGCCTATGATTATGTTCCGCTTGCTACATTTGATTACAGTGTTGGTTGTGGGAGTACCTGCCTGATCCCTGCTGTGATCAGGCTCTTGGTGTTCAGGCACAGCAAACTGGAGTCCGTGCCAATGAGCCAGGCCCTGCTGACCGGAAAATTCCTCTTCCCCAGCCAGTTCATGCCAGCTGCTGCTGCCTTAGGCTGGCTCACTGCAGGGTCAGCAGGCTGGGGAAAGGGTGCTTCACAAATGGGGCCAGCAGGACTGTTCAAGATTTGTAGCACCCCTTGAAAATATTACAGCAGGGATCAACTCCTGTCTCTTGTAAGTATTTTGTAGTTGTGCCGAAGTTTGCAGCACAAGCCTGTTGCTTGCTGCACACTGATGTAGCCAGCTGACCAAGCACTGGCACTTTTACCCTGGAGAAAGATATGATTTGTAAAGAATGGCCAAAACAGTCTTTCTGCTTTACAATATAAGGGATAGGACATTTAGATTTTAAAAAATACTAATAATGACTCAACCAAAACAATTTCACTGAAGCCTGTCTTGTGCAGGGTCAGCCAGGCCTTGCTTTTTTGCAGTGCTTGAGAGGCCTCTGGTTGTGAGTGTGAGCCACGTTTGTTACTGAGACATAAACTTCCAGGGTTTTTTGCACATGCCATTTGCTCTGTGTGGAAAAAAACCCAAGCTTTTACCTTGAATGGTGCTTGGAGATAGCCAAGTGAACCAGGCAGAGCTCACCTCTCTGGAAGGGCCCGGAGCAGTAGACCTTTTGCTACTTTTCAGTCTTCCTGTTGTTTTCCTTACAGTTTCTCAATAGAATTGAAACAAGATAGTCATAAAGTAAACTGCCCAATAACTAGGTCAGTTGAATTCATCATAAACCTTTATAGGAGCAATCACATATCTGTCACAGAGCAGTTTACTGAGTCATCTTAGCTGTTACATACTCTCCTTTCTTCTTGGCATGAAAGAGCTGGGACACCAAGTACACCTCACATAGATTTTCTGGTAGATTATTGCTATTTATTTTACTATGTTTTACATTTTTTTCAGAGCACTTCATGAAGCTGATTTTATCTAATTATCATTTGGCTTGATTACATTCACAACAGTAATGAACTGGTGTTCTTTGGAGTGATGAAAATCATTGTAACTAGCATAGAGAAGAACAACTTCCTCTTTCCTAACTTGTATTTTTAATTTTAGCCTATGACATGTTGTAAAATTAGTTTCTTTTCTGTTACAGAACGAAGACACAGTTCAATGTGTAAACCTTCCCCTTCTCCAGCTTCTCCAGCCTGTAATTCCAGGACATCCCTAGTACAGATGAAACCGAAATCCTGTATCAGTGGCCATAACCCTGTCAGCAGCAACTCAAAGCCATTCAAAACGCCCAAAGACAATCTACTTACCTCCAGTAGCAAACAGCACACAGTCTTTCCTTCAAAAGTGTCACGGGATAAACCATGGTAAGTACCAAAATAATAGTGACCAAAGGTGTTGGTGTTCAAAGTACTCTCTCTCTCTCTCTCTCTCTCTCTCTCTATATATATATATATATATATATCACAATCATCACAAAAATCTGTATTCTCATTTTACCTAAGTTTACAGTTTAAGCCTCTATATTTCTAAGGGAGGAATTTAGGATATTCTTGAATGAAGAAAAAAGGTTACATATAGATAAGAAGAGCAAGAAGGACTGGATTACTTTTTCACTGTTCCATCGAGTGTGTTTTTCTAAGATGCATATAGCAAGTGAGGTATTGACCCAGTTTTCTATCTATAAAGTCCATCTTCCATTACACTATCAGCCCTTAGAACTGATGCTTTTAAACAGTTTAACAGGATAATTTTTTGTAGAATTCTTAATATTGGCTTAACTGATGTTCATGAAAACTTACTGGTTATAGTCAATTATCTTCAATAGCAGCTGCTGTTGGAGTTCATTCTGTATTTTGATAATGTTTGATGCCTTATGAGATGACAAGAAAATTCTGCAAAAATCACTATTTTGGGGGTGTCTTACATCATGTACTGTGATATATGTACACATACAGGCTTTGACACTGCCATGCCCATCTTCCCGTGACTGTGATGATAGCAGCAGAGTTGCAAAAATATAAATGACAGCAGAACTGGGTCACTATTTTATCCCTTAAGGAACTGTTCTGTCTTCATTATCTACAGGAAAGATGTTTTGTGATTAGGCCATTAGGTTGGTGACTTGAGATCTGGGTTCAGTTCCTGGTTCTGTTATGCCTTGCTCTCTTCAGTTCTTCATCTGTAAATTTGGGTTACTGAGACTTCCTTTTTCTTAAGATTTATCTACTTACTTTATAAAGATCCTTCTCTTTTGTATATAACACCTAGCATAAGAAAGTCATGATTTTAGGTAGGGTTTCTGGGCACAACTGCCTCAAAACAGCAAATCATTTAAAGCAAACTGTTCACTCATGAGACAAAGAATAAGCTCAAATTATGTTAAAGGCATAGCTCATGCTTTCTGCCTGAAATGTGCACAAGTTGGCGTGATTTCAAAGACTGCAGCTTCTGCCTAGCTGTAGAATTTACCTTGTCCTAGAAAAATATATTCTTCCTATAAATCTGGACCCACCATCTTTTTAAGCATGATGAGCATTGTGGGCAATTATGATATAAAATTCTGAAAATAGGAAATCTGATTGGTTAGACTATACATTCACACATGAACTAGAACAACAGAATAGCCACTGTCTCATCTGTGTGTAAATACCTCTTTTACTGCTCAAAACCAAATATTATTGACTGAATAGTGACTTTTCCTTATGAATGTTGGAGGGGAATTTTATACAAGAGAGGATTCTTTTATAAGTCTAATTAAAAGTAAATCAGAAAGGACTTCAGAGTATTAACATTATTGACTATAATAGGTATATAAACCTATTTCTCATCCTGTTACAGACAGCAACATACATATCCACATTTCAGCAGACTCGCTGAATCCATAAACAATATCTTCCGTTCTGGCAACAGATGTCATTCTGGCAGTCAGTAAAAGCTGGAAGGGAACAAAATAACTGAGCATTTCCACCAATCCCTTTTCCCTTTATTGGGAACATCCTAAACATTTACTGATGATTAACAAGGTAGATTTAACCATTTAAAAATGTTGTACTGCTCCGTTGATTGTTTGGCAATAAATATGACAGTAGTTGTACCCAAGAATTACGTAATTCTTGCAGCCATGCTAGGAGATCATACTGCAGTTTTGTTTTGTTTTGTTTTGGGGAAAAACAAGGCATATAGGAATTAACGATACTGTAATTACCACATAGCAAATCACAAACAGTCTGAAGTGAAGATCAATGAAATTCTATTGCAAAATATAGTGTTAAGTGCCTTAGATTACGTGACTTGTTAAAGAATAAAATATGTCTGCTTATCATCGCAAGTTATAGAGAGCTGACAGCTGTTACAGAAGAAAGTGCTTGTTCCTATTCCATTAGAGGATTATAATATTTATTTAGAATACTAGAAAATATTCAGCAGATCTGATTTAAAGTGAAATTATTAATAAAATTTATTATTTTTTAAGATTCTGTCTTCCATTCAGCTGCTGCATAATCCATAGAATTTCTTATCTTAGCTTTTAGAAAGAAATAATCGACACAGAAACATTTGTCTCAAAAATGCAAATAGGATTCATGTTGTATCCAAGTGTGTTGTGGTTTATCATCCTCAGAAGCTTCCAGGTCTTTGGTGCTTTTGTCTGTTACATTGTAATCTTATACCAAGCATTTATTTGATATAAGTTCTTCTAGACAGTTGTCAAATCAGCTATTTCAGGAATTATATCATTTTAATGATTGCTTTTCAGACCTGGAACAACCTTTGTTGGGCTTGTCTGATTCTTTTGTACAGCATCTTCTTTAAGTTTTAGTTGTTACAATTAGGATTTTGGGAATGGCCTCTGCAATAGCATAGCCCAGTAGATCTATCTGTTTCTGTGCCTGCCTTCATGTAGATCCAACTTCTGTTGTTAAATTTGTTACAGTTTTGGTTGAAACATCGTCTTACCTATTGACCAAGTAGATCTTTCTCTTGTTCATGTCCTGTGTTGTTCTAAGATGTGCTCCAGAGTTTCAGGTTGCTCCATGGCTAATGCTTTAAAAATCTTGATTGGAATGATCAGATAAAAGAGATCTGGAACTGTTTCATTTTTCAGCTGCTGTTTTAGTACTTCCTTTCTTGTAGTTGGAATATAAAGTATTATTGTGAATACATCATCCAGAAATATCTGTCAGTTATGATTTTTTCCCCTGTATCTCTACCATCGTTGCTATTAATACAGCAGTGCTTAGAGATGGAGCAGAGCTGGAACACCACTGCACTGTGCACAAGATAAATGCAAACCATAATTTTCTGCAGCTTGCAGGCAAGGTGGTAAGAGGTATAGCAGAAGGGAAGAAACTGGGGAGGAAAAGGCAAAGAATTGGTAGTAATAATAATTCTGAACAAGTGATCATAATTAGTAAGCATAGGTCAGATGCTTACCCTTTGTAAAAGGAATTCCTGCAGCTGGAGCTCTCTTCCTCACTGCTGACCTACCCAAAGGATGCTGCTTCGCTTGCTGTGCCCCAGCACAGCTTCTGGGTGCTGCCATGGAGGATTTAGGTGCTGTGATGCTACAGGGTGTTAATTTCCAACTATCCATGATCCTAAGGCAGCATAAAATTGGGGTAAAGTGTTGAAGTAAGCTAGCGTTGAGAAACCAGCTGAAGCAAATCTCCTTGGCCTCCCTCCACAAAGTTTAGCCTACCAGAAGTTCTGAAAATGAAAACAATGAGATGAAATTGATATGGTTTTCATCAACACAGAGAAAACTGATTCTCTGTAAAGAGAAAAAAGATCCCAAAGGTATACCTCTGAGCAATCCTTTAAAATTTATAATGTCACTTCTCAAAGTATTTTTTAATAATTTCTTGCCCTTTATTTCTTCTTTTTAGGAAGTACAGTTCTTCATTCTGAGGCTGAGAAAGTTAAGATAGTCATGATTTAAGGATATTCCTTTTGCACCATGGAAGCAAAACTCAGCAGGGTTAACTTGGACCATACAATCTAACATTAAATCACAAATATTTTGTACATTGTAGAGGCAATCCCAGCAATATAGGATAATGTTTTACATTTTTAAATGTTTGTGAATTTCTTCTCTCACAAATTTTGAAGTGTTGAATGAGTGTCTGAGCTTTTTAGAATGAATATAATTACAAATGACCAAAACATAAACCCAACAAAATTATATAATAGGAGGGAGAAATAACTTTTGAAAGCCAAAAGACAGGAAAACAGAAGTAAAAGGTGTGAAAAGAAGTAAAAGCAGTGAAAAGTATTGTGACATACTGCAGTTATTTTTCTTACTTGCTGGAAGGGACCTACAATGACCATCTAGTCCAACTGCCTGACAAGAGCACAAGAAAACAGAAGGAAATGTTACCTTATTTGAAAAAGAGAATAAGCTTCTAAAGCCTGTCGTGACCATGCATTTTGTGTTGTCCTTGTTTTTGAGCCTTTTTCTGGTTCCCTTCTAATTCATCAACATTGGTGTTGTACTGCTGGTCAGCAACACTGGAAGCCATATTCCAATATCAGTATAACCAGGGACATGTGAAAACTATGTCTTACTTGCCATATCCCATTTTTGATATAAGCACAACAATACAATAAAACCTCATATTGCTTATTCACTGTGACCACTGAATATTTTTGTCATTATTTTCCAGCGTGTTGTTTCCCTGTATTTCACTGCTGACTGAACAGCTTGTTATTTCATGTGTAACTTTACATTCATTTGTGTTAAAATGTCTCTTTGAGTTAATGAACTTTACCAAACACTCCATACTGCTTTTCTAACTTTTTCTCTTCATTATTTAGTTTCCCTCAATCCTGATTCCATCAGCAAATGTTATCATCAGTAATCTTATCTTTATTTCTCAGGTCCACTGAAGTTTTTGGTCACATCAGACTTGGTAATGATGGCTAAAAATGCCCCTAGAAAAACAGCCCTAATGAATAATAGATCTCAGAAAAGCTCGATTTGAATTTCATATTGTTTAATATTTGCTTTTAAATCATCTGTTTTATAATGCCTTTCAAGAACTGGAACATTTTCATAGTTATCTCTGAACTTAACTGGTAACCTCATCAAAAAGTGAAACCATATTTCTTTGCCAGGATCTGATTTTCTGCAAAGGCATGTTAACTTATTGTTTATCAGGTTTTTTTTATTAGCTTTTCCAATGTTTCTTCCATGACACTTTGGTTTGGGTTTTCAGCATGGGTACAAGATCAACACTCAGCTAGCTTCTCTAAGATTCCAAGATTCAATTAGAAATTAATATGCCGAGACCCAATACCGCTCCTACTCTTTTGGAACCCATGGCCACATTATGCAGATTCCCATATGTAAAAAGAAGAAAAACATTAATTATTTTTTACCTGGCACTTTGCACTTACTGAAGGAATCAAAAAGCATTGTTATCTGACTGGAGAGACTTATCCTATTTCCTTCTTAGTGCAGAAGAAATAATGTTTCTGAAGTGTTTGCTTTGGTAGTAACTTTTATTGCCTTTTAGGTGGATACTGCTATTCTTACAAGAGTTTCTTTTGTAAAAAAAAGTAAATTTGTCTTTACTGAATACAGACTTTTTTCCTCACTTTTTATGTTTGTTGCATGTTGTTTTTCTAATTGCCCCTTTCAACAGCTGTCTTTAAAAAAATCTTTAAAAAGCTTTCAACAGCCCCTTTAAACAAGCTTATTGTTCAAAAACTCCTGAAATACAGTAAATAATTCTAAAAACCTGCGTTTTCTTTTTCTAACAAACTTTTGATATAAATCTTCAATTTTTTACTCAAAAAACTATGTTTGGGAAAATTCTTTCTTATCATCAAATATAAATATAAATATTTGTAATTTATTTACTTTTTAAGACTTTAGTAGTTGACTCCAGTTACTGTTGGTGTGGACCTTCCAGTTTGCCATTTGGCTATAAATTCATCTTTAAGTGTTATGCTAAGACTAGAGATCCTCACTGTTGAATGCAGTAAAAGAGAGAGAAATTATCATCTGTAGCTTCTGAAATCATAAATAGTTTATTGTAGAGTACCTATAGAATCCTATAGAATGTGTATGTCCACAAATACTGGAGTATTTTTCTTTTTTCTTCTATACTACAATGAAATGCATAATGAAGGTTGACTTGTTATCTGTAACAAAATGAAGGAAAAATAATACCTCCCTGGGCATTTTTCATTATCATGGTAATACATCTGTATGTGCCCTAGCATCTGAGATTCTAAACACTGCAAAACAGAGAAACCCTGGTCATTTTTGTTAACAATATTTCACTACTAGACCAGATAATACACTTGATTCTCAGTGAATATCAGTATTCTGAATTAAGATAGTTCTTTAAAACTGGGCATGCAGATTTGCTCATATGTTTATGTATAGTAGAACTGCTTAATGTAAAATTATCCTATTTTCAGAAAATGTAATTGCCATCTGTTTAAAGACAAAAAATAATTCCTATGCTGAGATGTTACAATTTTTGCCTCCTATTTAACTTAATAAATTCAGAGCAGTTTAAAAAAAGAGAGGATCAAATCCTCCCTTTCATAGCTACATGTTTGCATTCATTGAAATACTTGATGCAGTTCTGATTTTGTAAGGTACATTTTTTGCTTAATTACTGGCCAGTGCTCTACACTTTACCGCAGTTGCATCTGTATTCTGACTAACTGCTACGTTTATAGTACCACAGGAGATAGAATTTTTATATAATTTAATTCCAGCTCCAGAAGATGTCTTGGTCTAAATCTTCTTCACAGTTATGTATACCTATTGTTTATATCAATGTTTGTACATTTCCCTATATTAAAATACCCGTAGAATAAGGTCTTCAGCAGCTACAGAGAAAAAGAAGTTTGTAGGAGCCCAGGAAAGTCAAGACTTGAGTTATTTTAGACCCTGCTTCGGTGTTTCGAAAGTGTGTCCCATGGAGAATGCCATCTCAAAGTCATCTTTTTCTGATTGTGAAAACTTCACACCTGTTACACTTTCCTTCTGTAGAAAGGTGCAGCAAAGTTGCCATTTCTCAGACACGAAAGACTGAAATTATGTATGATTTGTGAATGGGGGGATGTCCCTAACCATACATGCATTATGTTATATTTTTTATTTGGGTTTGTTTCAGTAGGGAGGGGTATATAATTTATATATTAACTGGTAGTTGTGAGATATCCAGTTTTGGAGTTGTTGAGTAGATAAAAAGCTGTCACTGGATATTTCCTCATGAAGGTAGAACCCAGAAATGTTAAAATACTGTTGCAGCTGAAAATCATTTGTCTCAATCTTTTCTGCTGCCAAATTAAGAAGGTTACATTTCTTAGTGTCACAAATATGCAGTGGTGGTAATTAAGTTAGAGTAAGTTAGTTACTGCAAACTTTACTCTGAAAAGGGCCAGCTAAGTTAATAATTATATTAAGAATTTTTAAGTCCCTAAGATTTTTTTAAAATACATTGTAGTAATGGTCAAGTCATCAAGGATTTTAATACTTTTAAAGGGACAGCTGTTAAGATTTCTATGCTTAAAATCTCTTTTCTCCTTGTTTCCAGAACTTGTATGTCATTCAGACACATCTGAGCAAATGAATTGTTTTTGTGTTTGTTTAAAAATATTAATATTATTAGCAAACTGCTTCGTTATCATGGTGAGTTTAGTACAGCATACACATATCTGGTATGTGCTTGTGTTAAAGGCATGAGACTGTATTTGTAAGGGGTATGTTTTGCTTAGTACCAAATACTGATTTTACTTATAAATAGTAGGGGATTGGATCTTAAAAAAAATACAGAGGTTCATTTTCATAATTCTCTACAGGCTTAACAGATGCCTGGCTTTGTAAATACTTGATTGGACAAAAATAGTCAATACTGGTACCAAGTATTTCATCTTAGTCTGGTCTTGAGATACTGTGTCACTTGCATTGAAATTTTTGTATCTGTGGAAAGGGATTAAGTAACCCTAAATCTGTGCTGCAGAAAATACCACATGAATATTTTCCTTTGATCTTGCAGCGTTCCTGTTCCAGTAGTCAGTCTAGAGAAAATTCCTAACCTAGTGAAGGCAGATGGTGCCAATGTTAAAATGAATTCTGCAACCACTACCACCATCACTTCCTCTTCAGCTTCTTCATCCACCATACCTGCTCCAACTTTGGTTAAATCTGGTTTGACATCCAAGCCAGTGCCACCATCACCAGAAAAGATTCTGAATGGCAAAGGAATTGTAGCTCCATCAATAGACAAGAAACACCAAAATGGCACTAAAAGCAGTAACAAGCCTTACAAAAGACTTTCAGGTAAGTGATGTTGTAGTTCACCTTTTGTGGTAGTCTGTTGTTCTTTGTTAATGCTTCTATAGCTCATAATGCAGCTAATAAAATGTTTGGTTTGGCTTGCTTTTTTTGCTGTAAGATGCCTGGTTGCACGTATGAAAATGAAAACTTTCACACTCTTAGCATGTGTAAAGTCTTTTCAAAGTACACATTCTGTTTAGCTTGAAATTACTGGTCAACAGACCAAATACAAATTTTTAAGGAAGTAAATTCATTAAAACAGAAAGGCAGAAGACTTCTTCAAGCCATTATGGGATTTGAGTCTGTTTACAACAAAGGAAAATGTGCCTTGGTTGGGTGACTTTTAGTTCAATCATGATCAAGTTGAACAGGTGTAAGATATTGGTTTACCCTCCAAGTCATGATTTTTTAAAGACTCAGGTTTTTTTACTTGTTTTAGATATGAGAAAATTCTTAAGGAGATATGGGAAGTGCTGGGGAAGTGTTAAAAGTCATAATTTCCCTTCACTCCTCTCCCCATGCAATTCATATATGAGTGGCAATGTTTCTAGCATGAGGATCTTGGTCTTTTTCAGGAAGACAGGACAGTGGAGTTGAGAAAATGACATTAAATGGGAAACACTCTGGATGGCCTTTGGCAGGGTAATTTTGAGGATGTAGGTCCTGTCCAAACCTGCCACCAAAGCACAGAACACCACATTGTGGGTGGGCAGAGGCTCTGTTAGAAAGGTTGCCATCCACGTGGAGTTCCCTAGAGGTGACCCATGCTAGCTGCTGGACAGTGAGGAGAGAATTTGCCCCTGAAGGCAGAAACCAGATTTTTGCTCTGAATGAAAGGAAACAAAGTGTTTTGAGGGTTTTTATTTTATGGGTCTTTTTTTAAAGCAAAAGTAACTGACTCAAGTTTATGGCTGAAGAAGCTGTGCAAGGTCTATTCATCAGCTGGCAGTACTTTGTGACTCGGGCAGGAACTTCTTGTGTGTACTGAAAGGCTAATTTTGCTAATGGCAGCATGATCCGCATTAGATCGTCACTTTGGCACAAAGTTAGTTCACATGATTTCTAAATGTGCACTAGTTATGAAGCAGTATAAGTTGTACTAGATAAATGCTTTAATTTCCAGTTAATGAGTGTGTCCTATTTTTTGCCTGAATATCAGGTTTATTTTTTTCGTTTTCTCAGATTTGGCAGTACTGCTACCTTGGCTGGATTTCAGACCAGTGTGAGGTGTTTGCTAGGGCTGTGTTGGGCATGGAACAATGCCATTGCCTGAAAAAATTCAGTACACTGATTGCTTTCTTAACTAGTTAAAGGTGGCATATAAGAAAACAGAACTGTTGTTCATTTATAGCTTTCACAACATGAAAAAAATGTTACAAGAGAGTAGTTTAAGATTAGGCTTTAACCCTTACATTTCACTTTTTAAAATCCAATGTATTATTCTAATAAAAACTCTCTATATTTTGCAGTTAATTTAGAATATTGCTTCCTTTTAACCTACTATTTCCTGTAATGGTTTAGATGCTGAATTTAGCTGATTTAGTTAATCAATTCAGAATTCCTCCTTGAGCAGTTGAAACTGTTAGTGGTTTTCCTCATGTCACCACTTAACACTGCAGGGCTGAGAGTGATACTTGTACATTTTTGTGCAAGTGCTTGCAGAAATGTGTTCATAAAGGAGAATCAGTTCTGTAGCTTCCTACAGCTTGCTGGCTTTTTCTGTGGAGGTGGCTCTGGCACTGTTCTTTCTCTAGGCTCTGACTTTCCTTGTCTCTAGGCTATGGTGGAAATTTCTGCACAGGACTGATTGAGCACCTGGATAGGCTGGTGTCTACCTTTTTATGACTAACAAAAACACAGAACTGAGACTTTTTACAGCTTCTCTGTCATGGTCAGATTTGTGATCTGTTCAGTCTTACTTCCATTGCCTTGAGTATTGATGAAACAATGAAATAATTTAGGGATTATAGGCAAATTGTAGAAGTCCTGAGAGCACTGGAGATGAATTGCCTGTAGACTGTGTGTCACTATGATGTATTCCTCTCCATTATTGTACAGGACTGTGCAAAGGCTGAGAAAAAGAACTTGGATGGTCAATGAGATATTTAAGATATCCCATAATTTCATGCATTTCATGTGAAGAAGATGAAACTTCAGCTAAGGGATTTAGATTTCCCTTGGTCCACTGCCCTAGAGCTGGACAGATGTTAATTTTTGAAGCTCCCTAATAAGTTTGGCCAGTTTGCATCTGTTTCCTTCCCTTTTTAACAACCTCTACTGTCTCTCACACTATTTCCCTGATTGTGATTGAAGTTCGTTTTTTTTTCTTTGCTGAGACCTGATGGTTGTTTGTGTGATGAATCAACCTTCCCTCTTTTCAGGAGCATTGTCCTTGTTGAGAGAGAGGAAACAGCTTGTGGAACCACAAAAGACAAGTCTGTAGCTGCCCAGCATAAGTGGATCAGTGTTTCCTAGTAGCAACTGCAAAAAACTTTTTTTTTTCCCCTAAATCTTCCTCAGTTCTTGTTCTCTTTGGGATGATGTTAAAGAATGCAGATGCCCAGCTTACGCCAAGTGAAACTGTTCTGTTGCAAACAGAAGTTTATGACAGTTCCGTTTTGGCCCTTGCTCTTCTCTTGGTGAGGTTATAACAAGTGCTCTTCACTTTATCCACTGAACATGAAGAAATAGAATCCATTCCAGAAAAACAGCTTTCTCAAGCTGTGCCTGTGCAGAGGGGTCTGGGGCTTGCCGCACTCCACATTTCCTAGCATAATAGTCAGAAGCTGCATTTTAGATGATAAGAAGGTGGTAAGTTTTTTGTAGTGTGTTGCCCAAACCAGTGTGTTGCCATGTCTGTAGCTGGCAATTAGATGGTCATGATTTCTCTGGAGCAGCCATAAATGCTTCAGCCAGGAGAACTGGTTTCCTGTTTGTTCAGTATTTTCTGTTTCTCAGGGAAACCATAATATTTTGTTGTTTGGTCAATGGCAGAGGCTTCCACTCTTTCCTCCTGTAGCTCCTTATATTGATTTTATCTGTATATGTTTTCCTAATGATTGGCTTTGCTATAATCAATCTTACAAGTGTTAGTCGGTTGGGCCATTTATTGACTAGTACCAATCTGGAGCACTTTTGAAATTTGAAGTGTTCCCTTGTTGATCCAAAACAGTCCATGCTTGGTGACTTTCAGAACACATTCCATAGCCTTATAATTGCCTTCAGGACTTTTCATTTGAAGGCTTATTTATTAGCTCATATTTTCTCTTTAGTTTTTTCAATTTGCATTGAAGGTTTAAGGTGGGTCATTCAGGAAACTGTAAAATAGGAACATCTTACACTCAAACTGCAGGAGTAACTTACTCCTTTAGTCCATGAACATGTGTTTTCATCTATTAAGTAGAAAAAAATAGTTATTATATTGAGTCATACACAGTTACTTTTGTGTTTCTGTTGTGTTGTAAATGCCAAAGAAACTACAACTACCTATAACATATTTCAGTCCCTTTGTAGATTTCACAAAAAAAACCCCTGTACCAGCTGCTTTTTCCAAGCTCACTTTTTTGTATGGCTCTGCTAATAGGTTAATAATATCACCATTTAATGTTTGCATAAGTATTTTTAAGTTTAGATAGCAGGATACATAAAACTGCTAGAAACTGTGATATCTGAAGGCTAGTTGCTGTCTAACATTAAGCTACTTGTCCTTACTTTTCTTATTCCAGCTGTTGTACTTGCTGTGATGCTGTCGTAACATTGTAACACAGCTGTGACTCACTGTCTTCTTAGCTCCCATTTGTCTGCTTATAAAGAATTTTTAAATCCTCTGATTAAATGTTGTATTTGAGTACAGGATATTTAATATATCTGAATGTAGCATCACTGTATAGTTAAAACAGGGTTTGGCAAATAGTTTATATTCCCCTACCAAACAAAAGCAAACCAGTCTGGCAATTGCACCATAATTTGTCAAGGTGTATGAAGGTAATGGTAGAGGATTTTGATGGCATAAACTAACAAGTGTAGATCCATAGTTTTGTTACAGCTCATAGTGCAAACTGTAAAATTGTATTAACATAACCTGAAGGAGGTGATGCTATCTATGGTATAGAAATACTAAAATATTAATGAAATTAAATATGCAGATACAGCATATTAAATATTAATGCCCTTTTAATGTTAATCATGAGTAGAACTCAAGTAAATGCCTTTTTCATAATCTCTGCAAACTTTAAATTCCATCCCTCCCTTCACATCGGGAAGTAAAAGCTAACATACATGGTATTTTTATAAAAATGTAGGGGACAGATTTAGATAAATTTTATTTTTAAAAATGCCACCAGTTGTTTAAAGCACTTGTGATACCATTGTGCCCATCTCTGGAGCCAGAGCTGCAAATGCTTTGAGGCAGCCAGAGTTAGGGAGGGAACTGATGTCACAGGGATTTGGTTTGGTCCTTTGTTTGGGCCACTGTACTGTAAGCAGACTTATTTCCATGAAGTCTTTGGCTGAAATCCTGCTCTAAATGGTTTTAAACATGCAAGGACAAAAAAATGCACAGCTATAAGCATGACGCACATAGCACTGTTATGGGATCAGTGGTTCAGGCTGAGCCTGATTAAATTAATTTCTAACAGGCAAATTTATAAGCTACTCTAGTTAAAACTTCTTTAATAATCTATTTTTTTCTCATTTCCCATTCTCCCATCAAACAGAAAGAGAATTTGACCCAAATAAGCACTGTGGAGTACTGGATCCTGAAACAAAGAAACCTTGCACAAGATCGCTCACCTGCAAGGTACTTTTCTTAGAAGATAAAATATCAGATGCTTTGTTATAGTTTAAATCCTACAACAGTAGTTTGAGAGGTCATACCTGCTCCTGTCTTACAGACAATGGGTATGGTATTCAGGCGCTGTCTTCAGGTAATTCTTTTGTGTAATTCTGTTTCTTTGAATCGGAGCATCTGCATTATTCCACTGATATTTCTAAAAAGATTTTTTTCTTGTCATTTTATTATGCAAAAAGCATTAATGTTTCATGTAGAAACTCAAGTGTTATTTTAAATGCTTCTTTTTTGGTTCATGTGTGCAACAACGTTGAAGTATAGTAATTTTTTAGTTAAAAAATTAACATATTTGTGTATAATAAATTACTTGGAGGCTGTTCTTGTGATAGTAATAAATCCTGTGTCAAAAAGTAGCTGCAATGTGAGACATTTCTAATGAACATTTGTATGTGTATGTGCTGCCTGTCAGTAGAGATGATCAGCTAAATTTGCTTTAAAATATATTCATGTTTTTCAATCCAATTAAATCAGTTTTCATTGTAAGTTAAAAGCTACACTGATTTTCTTAATATCTTAAAATTACTGGAATTCTATTTTCCATCTTGGAAAAGGTAAGTCAGTAGTCTCTATTATATAAAAATCAATGCAAAAAGTAATTTTAGCCTTGAAGTTGGCATTTAAGAATGACTTTATAAATTATCAAAGATAATGTGGATTAGGAGCTTTATTTCCTTAACTGTGGCTAAAGTTGTTTGAAGTAGATTTTATCTTTTAGACTAGTGGTGTATCAGAAGTATAGAGGAATCATAAACAATGTCATGCACACACAAATGCTTTTTAACCACCCTATTTTTAGACTCATTCACTTAATCATCGACGAGCAGTTCCAGGCCGTAAAAAACAGTTTGACATCCTTCTAGCTGAACACAAAGCTCGATCCAGGGAAAAAGAAGTCGCAAAAGACAAAGAGCATCCACCATCTGCAAGGGAAAGCTATCAGAGCCAGCCCACACCAGCACAAGATTCTCTGTCAGGATCCTCAGTGAACTCTGGGCAAGAATCTAAAGTAACATCTCCTGCAAAATCTAGACCACCAAATTCTGTACTTCCAAGGTAAGCAGTTCTGCAGTGTGGAGTGTTGCGTTCTGAAGGTGCTGTAAGAAATTTCTTAGACTTTCATATAACTCATTTTATAAGCATTTAATACTTTTTTAGGTTATTGCACAATAAAACATATTAATATAAGAATTTCTGCTAGCTTATGTTAATTGAACTCTGTCCATGGTAGCCTGTGATCTAATTGGGAATGGGGAAAGGAATAGTGTCCACCTTTGGCTCAGAATCTCAGACTAACTGCATTTTTTTCATAAAATGGTCAGTAATAATTAATAAAGATTATATTCAAATCATTCGGTCACAACTGGGAATTGAGAAAAGTCTGTTTACATCAATCAGTGTAGGTATTAGTGCTAAAATTCTGCACATTTATATAAAATTTTTATCCAGAAATACTTTGCGAATTGCATCAATGGAATTGTAAAAAAGGGTGTAATTTAGTGTTGATTTAAAACTATTAATATGAAACCATCCATAGCATGTCTTCCCTTATTTTGAAGATTTTTCTTAGAAAGGACAAAAACAGTCTTCAGAAAGACAATGAAAACTTCTGAAGGCATCCTTTTGCAAAAAACAGAGTAAGGTATTTGATCTACTGAATTCTAATTATCCTCTGGAAAACTTCCCATATATTTTGTTTATTTGTGGGTTTTTTTGGTACTCATTTTGGCTGGCGTGCATAGAGCTAAATCAGTTGGCTTTGTTCATATTTATATTTTTTCATCATTCATTTCTTTGCAGAAAGCTTAGTCAGGATTGGGTGTTCATTTTGGGACTTTCCTACTATGATAGTCCCTATTTGAAAGAGATACTTCTTGTATTTACTATCTCAGGTCTTACAGAGACAGCTGTTTCCAGTGTTTTCTGTGTGGCCACCAAGCTTGAATGAAGTTTCATTCCTGTGGCAGCAGAGGTGGGCCTTGCAGGGTTTTAGTGAAAAGACAATGAGAGAATACCCACAGATGAGTTGGTGTTTCTCTGCTTAATTCTTGGAAAAGCAGTGACCTTACACTGTCCTTCCATAGAGAGGAGCACAGATAGACAGACAGGTAGAAATGGGGTTTAGTAGGTATTACAGTCAAAGTAGCAAAACTGGAGTGCAATTCCATGAGAGTCAGCTGCAGAAATTGCAGAGGTAGTAGTCGAGGAGGAGGATTTTAGCAGCCAGACGTTGTTTGTACAGACTGCATTTCTGTTTCAGCTGCAGCGCCTCTTGGGTTGTCCTGCCTGGTTTCAGAGCAGCTATGGAAGCTTTGTGGCCTCTCTGTGGTGTCCAGCAAGCTGCAGCTCTGCTGCTGCCGGCAGCACAGCCCTCCAGGGCCACCGTGGGGGCTCAGCCGAGCGCTCGGGGGCTGCGGAGCACTGGCACAGCCCAGGCAACAGCAGCTGCAGCTTGGGCTGTGCTGATGCCATTGGCGAGCAATCCCTGTGCAGGTCAGGACAGGGCTCCTGTCTGCAGGCTTGGGCACTGCACTGTCCTGAGAGCATGAATTCATGAGACTGAAGGAGGATTTTGTCCAGTGTGGACATCTCCTCCAGCCTCAGAGCTCGCCATACATACTTGGTTGTACTGTAATTGAGAACCTTTTCCCACTTCTAATCTAATCTGTTTTCAAACTAGTTTTGAAAGGCAAGGCACCATCATACCCTGTCATGCAAGGACATTCCTACTTTGTTTTATTGCATTTTAGACAAAGGTAAAAAATGCTGTGAGGAGTTCTCCCAGTTAATCCACTCACTAATCTACCTGTAGAGGGGGTCAGCTAAACACTCCTATATTTAGTACACTAATTTTAGTAGGATTTTTATAAATGGACCTTTAGGATTAATCAAGTAGCAGAGTAATGGTTCAGTGTAAGAAGTTTTTATATACCTGTGCTTTAAGTATTCAGTGTCTCTCTTAAGATCTGAAATCCAGCTTCATGACAAATTTAAAATTTCAGGTGATAGACAGGTGTTTCTGTTAAAATTAACTTGATGACAACCCCACAATATATTTCTGACAAGACCAAATGTCAGCTATTCAGTGTCTTTTACTCTCCTTGTTTACATTGGTAATTTCTGGCATCATTTGCTTTGATGCTTGATGGCAGCAGGTAGGTTTGTAGAGCCTTTGAATGCTGATGATTTAAATATATGTTCTCCTTCTAGACCTTCATCTGCAAATAGCATAAACAGCAACAGTTCTTCAAACCACAGTGGGTATGTACCAGAACTGCCACTGCCTTCCATGGGAGGAGATATCACAAGCAGACTGTCCAGTGATGAAGGAGAAGCGGATGGAGCTGAAGAATCTGAGAAATTAGACTGTCATTTTTCTGGACACCATCCCAGACCTCTTGGGGTATGTGTCAGTCTGGCATGCCTTGCCATTGTTCTTGCATAATTAGGGAGGGGAGAACAAATAAGTAATTTAGTAAGAAGGTAAGGAATGAAGAAGTTACATTCTGAAAACTGTTCTAAAGAGAAAAAATGCATTTAATAGAAAAGGGTAAGGATGGGATAAGGTAGGAGGAGACCACTGGTCAGTACACATGATACATTGATGTAGGACAAGATAGGCAGCAGAAAATCAGAAGTTCTATTTTTAGATTGTCCTCTCAGTAGACCTCAAATTGGATGTAGCTCTGCTAAATGGAGGAAAGTTGCATTGCTTTAAATGTGACATGAGCAGATATTCTCTTGGTTGTTGCAGTTCTTACAAAACTGTACCTTGCAATTGGTGGCAGAAGGCTAGTACAGTGCTCTATTCATTTCTGTAGTCTGCTTTAAAGCAGTAATTAAATGTCTTTTATGTGAGTGTATGTGGACTTTGAAACTATTGCTTCATTCATCTCAAAATGAAAAGGCTCTGGTGGTGGCTGAAGTATGTGTTTGAGCAGCTGGTTTTGTCTTTCTCCTGTGTTAGAGAGAAATTCATTGTAAGTAGTAAAAGGTGCTTTGTGGTATTATCTCTGCAGTGTGAATTTGTTTACACTGTTCAAACCAAGAAGCAGTGGAAGAACTCTTGAAGTTCTTAGGAGTTGGTTCTCATAAAAATTGAATCAAAGAATACACTTGCATGTTTTCCATATAATATGCAGAATAAACACTGTGATAACTGGTAACATTGTTTGTATTCCCTGGAGCAAAGGAGAACTTGCTCCTGTCAGACACCAGGAAAAAGTATGACCCAGACATTAAATGACTGTCAGATGAAATCCTGTATTTGGTTCTTACAGAGAAAATGAGAATTACTGTAGTCCACACAATAGTATGATATGCAGAAACCTCCTGTTTCCTTGGTACTATGGCATGCTACTTTGGTTTTGCTGTCTGCTTCTCTATGAATTAAAAACTAAAGGTTCACTGCATGGGTGCCCACACAATTCAAAAAATAATCTAAGTGCAGCCAGTTCTTGTACATGCCTCAGCAGTGAGGCGTGGCTGTCAATAGCCATTTTGGTTTAGGATCCTAGTTCGGTTTCAAGGCAAACCCACTGACTCATCTGTTCTCTGAAATCTTAACATCTCTCAAATGAAGCAGTTACTGGTAGTGAAACCAGTTCTTAGTCCATATCAGTGTGAAGTCAGAAAAGATAGTGTCAATCACATCTAGTTTATGTTAATTACTGAATTTCATATTTGAGTAGACTCTTTTCCTTACAACTTCCTCCTGGCCAGGTGGTAAAAACTGATCAGGGGGAAGGTCAGTAGGTACTTAAATTGCCTCTTGGTGGTACTTGGTGTTAGTGGTAGCTCGCTGGGAGGTAAGGCTAGTTTGTCAGCTTAGGTGGTGATTTTAATTAACCTATTTAACCTTGTCATGAAACAGAGTTAAAATGAACAGTTGCAGTCACCACTTGCTGTCCATTAAGCTGACGAGTGCTTTGAATAGATGCTCTTCTACTGCATCAGTGCTTCTGCTGTCAGCCATAATTGATGTGACTGTGTCCCTTGTATGATGGAGAGTTGTCTTGTTTTCTGAGGATGATTTGTAACAGAGTTCTCTCCTACAAATACATTGCAGCAGTTCTCTGCATCATGTAGATAAAGACTGTGCTGAACCAAGAGCAGATTCCTGATTGTAACATTTCAGTGTAGCAGGACTTTTCAAGAGGTTCTCTAGAGGAGGTGGTGCAGGTACTCCTGAACTCTGCAGAATTTTCAAAATACTACTCCTCCAGTAGATTTTCATGCACTGTCAAGAGTGTAGCCCATGTTCTGTAGTAGCACAGATGCCATGGATGATAATTTACATTTTTACTGAAATGTCAGGGATTTGTTTATTAAGTAGATACTAAAGATGTTCCCATTGCACTTTTTTTCCACTTCAGTTATATTTTTATTGCTGTCATGCAGTTATGAGATTTAAGACACACAGAACAGTGTAACTTGTCTTTCTGAGGCAGTAAGAATTTTTTCTTTGAAAGTACCTCAACAGTTACATTCTTTCTCTAGCACTGGTTCGTTAATGAAGTATGAAATATACTTTACACTAAGCTGAAATATGCACATATTTCATAATTCTTAAAAAAACTATTTATGCTGTAGATAATGAAAACCACATTTTAAAGGTTTTATATGCATGATACAAATTACAGTGGTGTTCCTTGATCTACCAATAAATATTTCATCATGTAGAAATAAATTTTTATAAGCAACATTGAAATACTTTTTCTTTCAGTTCTGTTCATATGGCAGTCGCTTAATGGGAAGAGGGTACTATGTCTTTGACAGAAGATGGGACCATTTTCGATTCGCACTGAACTCCATGGTAGAAAAACACTTGAACTCACAGATGTGGAAGTAAGTGTAATTTTTACACTTCTTTTTTTTTTTCCTTGGTGGGTGATTTACTTTTTTAATTCTTTAAAATTTGTAAATTAAACACTCCATGGGACATTTACTCCGTTTGTAAAATTACATCTGTATTAAGGTATAACAGTAACATGTGTACAAATCTTCTCTTTTCTGTTAAGGAATATACAGCCCAACGGAACAATGTCCTAGTCCAATGTAAATTTCTGTCAGATGTAGGATTCTTTCTAGTCCTTAAGAATCCTGATTTTGCTTAGAATTTTATGCCTTTATCATGCACCGGTATCACCCATTCAGGCTTTGCTGTGCAAGACTCATGAGTTGTACGATAAGGAACTTGGTGCACATCTGTCTGTGCATTAGATGGAATATGATAGGTTTTTAATCCATAGTGCCCTTACTGCCTTTGGGGTCTTAAAAGTTTGATTATTACTCACTGTTGAAGCACCTCTCTATCACATATGCAGCTTCCAAGCACTATAGGCTTTGACTACACAGATCCATTGAAATAGACTGCAATTCTAAAATAGATATTAATTCTTTAAAAAAAAAAAAAATAATTAACAGTTCATGGCATCTACACATAGATTGATTTTTTGGGGGTATTCTGCTACAGAATATGCATTCTTCCAATGTAATGATGCTAAAGTGCAGTGTTTCATGTCACTGTTTATTATCAGGACTGTGTTACATTCATTGGATGCCAGCCATTAGATAAACAAGGTTTGATTTTCATTTAAATATATATATTTTAAGCACTAAAGCTTGGCTTGTCTGACTAACCTGGTAACTTAATGATAATAGTGACATTGTGCTAGGAGATAGAGTTTAGAAATGGTTGGTTCTGCCATAAAAGGGCCAGTTCAGAGACTGATCGTGCTCAATCTGCTTTGTAAATTTGTAAACTAGTGTCTGTCACCTTCCACAACTAAAAAATATTTTAGTTTCCTTATACAGGAAGATTAAAATTAGTTACCTATTGGCTTTGTTTGTCAGGAGAAAAGATGCTTGGGCATCTGAAAAACATGTACCACCACTAGTACAAACTAGTACAAAAAACAGACCTCTGTAGTAGTCATTTGATACCAGAAGTAAACAGGCCTTATCCTGCTCCCACTAAATCTGATTTTAAAAGTTTTCCCAAATTTTAGCTGTTTATATAATCTCTAATACCTTGATGAGCTCCAGCCATACTCACTTGTCTGTGTAACACAGGAAGCTGACAGTGCCTAACCACTGTTTTATTCCTCTGCTGTCCTCAACCCTCCTCTGGACTTTCCCTGTGTTCCCTAAGCAGACCTGGATGTGAGGCTGCTATTCTATAGTTCTGCAGCTGTGGCCAGAGGTACAGGGATGCAGGGCCATGTTCTCAGAACTGTAACATTAACAAAGTACTTTAATCCCTAATTCTCAAACTACTTTGCAAAGGTGGGTAGGAATTGTTGGCCCTTCTTTAAAAGAAACCTGAAGGACATCTCTGATAAGCAGCTTTGTTTGCATTGCAAGTGGCAGGCAGTAGGACTTCCTCATTTCTGGCAGCATGGACTGTGTGTAATCCCTTATGTCACTGTGCCATAAACAGTGTTCTGTCCAACAGTCTCCACAAGAGGAATACCTGGAGAGAACACTTGTAATTAGGATTTGATTTTTGATAAAATAGCACACCCAGGGCTGCTCTTTTGTCATACTTCTGTGATGGCAAGAGTAAACCTTTAAAAATGGGAAAGGCGTCAATAGTGAGGATAACAAGGGCAGAGTTATGGGGCTGTACAACTTCTCAGAAAAGAGAACTAGGATTAAACCAGGAATTAAATTTAAGTCTAAATAATGGGAAAAGCTCACATAATAGTTTTCCAAGAGACATTAGGAAGGTCTGCTTCTTTGATAACACCACATTAGATAAAATAATAGATGATGGCTGAATGGAAAGGAATTTGAATACACCTTACTAATTTCACAGGTAATACTATTATACTTTCTTCTCAAAAGAGTATTCAGCTTTTTATAAAGCTTATCAAGCTCTGTTTAATATTTTGTCATTTTTTCAATATCAGTGAAAATTAATCAATAATTTACCTGTTTAATGCCATCTAACCAGCGCTCAAATGAGCTGTTGGGAATAGCACTGCATTTGGTAAGGGATGATCTTTCCTCTTTATGCTCAATGATTAAGTGCTTCACAACCCCTCAGACTGTCACATTTACTACCTATGAGTTTAGGTTGATATTGAAACTGTTCCACAACTTGAGCTTTGAAGCAAAGCATATGCAATTAATGAAACATGGTGACTAGGGTATGTATAGGTGCCACTGTCAGGCATTTATTTGCATTTTTTAATTGTTTAGTAAAATAAGAGAAGGAAAAAGGAAATGAAATTTGTAATAATGTGTTTAAATTGTAATACTATGCACTTAATTGCTATATATGATTAATAGAATAAAATAGGAATCAAAATTGTAACAATCTAGGATTGCCTTTTTTGAATAAATTAATGGAAATTATTTCCTATCTGCATTGTTTGGATGGAATTTTTTATGTATCTCTCTTCTTCTTTTTTCCCTCCCTTTTCTATTTAGGAAAATTCCTCCTGCGGCAGACAGTCCCATGCCTTCTCCAGCAGCACATGTCTCCACTCCTTTTCCAGCATCAGTCTTACAGCCCTTTAGCAACCCCAGTGCGGTGTATATTCCTTCAACACCTATCAGTTCAAGAATCACTTCTTCTTACATAATGACATCAGCCATGTTATCAAATGCAGCCTTTGTGACAACGGCAGAGACAAATTCCATTATGTCTCACACCACAGCTTTTCCTCACATGGCTGCAAGCCTAAGTATCATGGACTCAACTTTTAAGGCGCCATCAGCTGTGTCACCAGTGCCAGCAGTCATCCCTTCCCCATCCCACAAGCCATCCAAAACAAAAACCAGCAAATCCTCAAAAGTGAAAGACCTGTCATCTCGGAGTGATGAGTCTTCAAGTAACAAAAAGAAAAAGCCGCAGTCGTCGTCTTCATCGTCGTCATCATCCTCATTATCTTTGCAGACATCTTCCTCATCTTCATTTTCAGGGTCCCACAAAAAGAACTGTGTCCTGAACCCCAGTTCAACGTTGAACTCCTATCAGGCGACATCCTCCTTTAACAGTGTGTCTGTGCACAATACCAATAATGGAACAAGCCCACTCAGTGCCAAATCGGAGCCCTCAGGACGGACTTCATTGTCAAGTAGTTCAACAGACTCAGTGAAACACATGAGCATGGTAGTGAGCAGTATTGACTCTTCTAATCTGTCTGTATCTTCTCTCGTGCACCACTCAGGGGACCACTCCCTGGGAGCACATAATGCAGTGTCTTCTCTACCCCTTTCTTTTGACAAATCAGAAGGAAAAAAACGTAAAAACTCTAGTTCTAGTAGCAAAGCCTGTAAAATCACTAAAATGCCTGGTATGAATAGTGTTCATAGAAAGAGCACTGCCAACCTTATTTCTGCGGTGCCAGATCCTACAAGCAGCTCCATCTCTCGGCAGGTAAGGGACTCTTCCAGTTATTTTTTTGTAGATCATGTCTGACTTCCTTGAAATATTTCATTCATTCTGAAAAGAAAATGCCACAGATGGGTTTTCATCACACAATTTGCTTTCTAGGTTAATACAGAAACTTACTTGTTTTGTACCGGTCATAGCAAGATGCTCTGAGAGTTAAAAAAATTATATATATATATTAATATATATATATACACTTTCTCAAAATATTTTATGAGATTTTTTATTCAATTATTAAAGTAGCTGTTTCTATCTCGGCAAGTAAAATTGAATGTCCAGAATGGATAAATAATTGTTAGATTTTTTTTTTTCTTAATTCTCATCTCTCTGAAATAAATTGTGTTATTTAAACAGGAAGATTAGAGTCAGAATTACTGTTTATTTCTTTTCCAAACTTGTTGCTGGTTCATTTCCTAATGTTATGCAAGTCTCTTCATATCACATCTACCTTTCTCCCAGGGAGAGTCTGAGGTGCCTGACCTCAGATGTTGTTTCCTGTTTGAAACTGGAAAAATTAAGGAATTGTGATCTTAATCAGATGACCTTTAGTGGACATTTGGTTACCTTTTTCAGTGTACATGTATTCACAGAATATTGAAGTCAGTGCAGCAGATAAAGTTACACACATTGCTTCATTGATAGTAACAGAGCTTTGGCTTTCAGTGGTGCTATGTAAGGACAAAAGTATATGTGAAGTAAGATCTGGTGGGAAAACTGCCAATACAATCTTTATAATGATCGACTGTTTCATTCTGCTGCCGTGCCCAATGCTGTGCAGTGCACACAAAACAATGCTTGGCCCTGATGTATGGAACACAAAGCCATAGAAAATAGGATACCTCAGAGAATCCAGAGAAGGTAGCTTAGGAATATTTTTTTTTTTGCGAAGCTCTCATTTCCTAAGGATATTGCCCATAAAAACAAGTGGAATTTAAAAAGAAGATGGTAAGTGCAAAGCAATCCATAAGTAATATGGCAGAAATGGGAGAGGAGAAAAGGAATAAATGAATTCTAAAGCTGGTATAGAAGACAGACTGAAGGTCTCAAAGAATGGCCTAGCAGGTATATTTTCTCTTTCCTACTTCCAGCAGAGGTGCAACAGAGATGAACTCTTTGGCTTTTTAAAATGGGGAGTGGCATTGTCTTTCTGTTGTAAGCCTCTTAAACGTGTCCTGCGACCAGAACTGATCTTCAAGTAACTGAAGTCAGCAGAGGTTGCTGCAGATTCTTCTGTCACACAATCTGAATTTTGAAACATGTGTGCCCAAAAAGATTAAATTGCCCTGAGGTTTAAGGTGTCAAATGGAAAGAAAAAGTAAGTAGGAATTGGTATTTTGGTACAAATATGGGTAATATGAAATGGATTGTATCATCTTTTCACAGGACATAGACTGTATCTGTAGCTAGTGCAGTGTGAGGAAATCTTACAGAAGAGGTTCTGAGTTCAAATTCTGAGCTCCCTTGGGATCAAATCTGTTCCTGTATGTCATTCCTGTTTCAATTCCTGATGTATTTCATGGTGTTGCACAGTTATAGAAGTAAATAAACCACAAAAAAATCTATCAGAGGTCTTTGCTGAATATTTGTAAAAATGTAATTCTGACTAATAATTTTTTCTGAAGTAAGAGGTTAAATATTTATAGTGAGTGTTACAATATACAGATATTTAAACATGTTATACATATATGTATGTATTGTGTATATCTATATATGTTATATATATATGACCAGGTGCATACATACATACATACATATGTATACATGCATATATGTATGTGTATCTATATATGTAAAAGTTGGTCACACTTTCCTCTTATATTGCTGGTTTTTGGAGCTACAGCAGTAGTCAAAAATAGGCCTTTGGGGTTAATTGTGTTTCAGAAGTGTGGCTGGCAGCTAATTGTCTTTGTGACAAGGATACCGTATGCAATACAGTATAAATGGAATTTGTACCCATTTAAGCATATGGATCAAATAATATTACATACTCTACATGTGTTTCTTGGAGCTCTGAAGAATACAATACTTAAATTTCCTTTTAAGCTGTGCTGTTTGACTTGCTGTTTTCTAGAAATGCAGTTACAGTAAAAATCCCAATCAAAAAAATGGCACAACTTAAAATCTTGCTCTTGTTCCTTCATGTAATAGGGCAAATTGAAGAGACTAAGAACACAGCAACAGGTGATAGGCTCAGGTATAGTTTTCTTATTTAATTCAACTCTAGACTGGATAGATATTGTTAGACCATTGATTAGATAGAAGTGTTAACCATTGGGTTTTGAAGTACACTTTATTTTTAAAAGACTCAGGGGAGAAAAAAAAGGATTTGAGTTTTGGCCTCCCACTTATACTTTTGGAATAGTGTTTCCCCCCATTAAAAACCCAAGACATCTGAGAACCTTTCCTTCATTTCAGAGTGCTGTACCTCTTTGGTCTGTGTGACTGTTTCTCCATTTCAAAAGAGGACATGTATTTATTTTGGAGGAGTTTATGAGTGCTGTAATGCTGTATGTAAAGAAGAAAGATTTGCAAGTGTGTCCCGATGTTCTGAGTGACCAGGAAAGATAGAAGGTTGTTTACCTTTAGTGAAGATTTGTAGCTGAAGAATGTTTTCCTCTGTTATGTTAACAGCTGTGACAGGCAAAACAAGCTGAAGGGAGCAGGACAGGCAAAGGCCTATCCTTTTAATTTTCATGCACCATGGGAGCACCTTCAAAACTGGTTGTAAATAAAATCTTTAAACATTTATTCTGGATAGAATGTGAACAGAGAACACTGTTTCAAACAATCTCTGTGTGAAAAAGTGCAGGTGTGGAGAGGAAGAGAGAGGCTACCTTTCACTCTGTACATGAAATGGCAGAATAACAAACAATGCTGTGGAAGGGAAGGAGAAAGCTGCTCTTGTGAAGGCCCTGCCAGCCAATGCCACAGCCCCACCAAGTCAGTACGAAACTGGCTACTGCATTTCTCACTGTTTAGGAGACAGGTTCTTGCTACTTCTCCATCAAAGGATTAAAATGATGTTACTTGAAGTCAGTGACTTTGTAAACAACTATTCACTCTGCAGTCATCTGCCATTTACAGACAGGTTAATAGTTAGTTTTTATCAGTCTTGTAACCCCTGCGGAACAACACATCTGACTCAACAGCTGTGTCCCTTCTTGTATGGCAAGAGAAATATCTACACCATGTTTACAGGTCATTGTAGAAAAACCTATGACAGGCTGCTCTTGCAGAGTGCTGGAAACTCACAAACATTGAAACAAGCAGATGGAATATTGCAGTATTATAACTAAGTATTTTAAAATGTATGTATGTGTACTACAATTTACACTCATTTCTAAAGAAATTCTCTGATGCAGTAATGGATAGAAATGCAAATTTGAACCTCTGGAGTTTGGTTCTTGTGATTAATACTTGTTCTATTGAGTAATGATATATGGGAAAAAATGGAATAGCTTAGGGCATGCCCTGGTGCTTGGCCACTTGGTTTAAGCTCCCCAGGAGTGGGGAAGATCTCCTGGGGAGGATCCCATGACCTGGAGCACTCAGTGCTCTCTGAACAGCTGCTCTAAGTGACTTCAGTAACCAGAGAAACCAGTATTTCGGTCTAGAGAGGTGGGGGGGTTGCAGTTTATATTCCCTCAGCAACTGTTTGGTATGTTATTTTCTGACCTGTAACAGTATTTATGTGCCTTTTAAGACTATTTAAAGTGTACAGGCTCTGAGAGATAATGATGATTCTATCTGAAGCGTATCTTTTGCAATAGCAAACTATCTGTGATCCAAATGTAATGTGATTAGTGCCACATTACACAGGGAAGGGAAGGCCATCACCAGCATCTGAATTCAACTGACAAATGTGCCTCTCAATACTGCTCAATTGATGTTTTTCAGATTGGAAAAAATAGCAGTGTAGCTTTGTCACAATCCAGTCCTTCGAGTACATCAAACCCAGTACACAACAGACAAGTAAGTTGCTTTTTAAAAAGTGTACTTAAGTAGTCTGTAAACAGTTTTGAAACACTTTATACTATAAAATCTTAAAATACAATTTATGAAAACAGTTCTTTATAGAAACTGCCTTTCAGTGGACTAATACTAGACTTCTCCTCTCATGTAATTTTTTTCCAGCTGTTTTTCCCTCCAAGAATTATGAATTACAAATTTTTTTGCTTGTTTTTCACCACCTGAGTTATGTCTCAGGTTGACTCATGTGCTGCTCGCTGGCTGTTGCTTTGGTAATAGAGGTTCAGCAGCAGCAGGTCTCTTTTGGTTTTTCTGTCCAACTTCTGCTGAGCAAGATGGCACAGCAGAGTCCCCAGACTGGCACAGGAGGGACAGCATTTAAAAACAGGCCAGAAGTGAAAGCAGCAAAGGGAGAGCAAAAATAGGACAGAGAAGACAAGGCACTTGACTATTCAGAGGAGCTAATATGAAAGCATAACTAACCCATGTGTAATGTGAGTTCTGCTTAAACAGGCTATGAGTTGGATAATGATAATAAATGCTGTAACTCAGCTTTTTTTATCCAGCCTTCATCTGTCTGGAGGACTGCTACACTGGTTTATTTCAATATGGCCCCTACTATTTGACTCTCCAACTTGAGTACTTTATCATGAATTTAATATAAAGTTATTTAGTGTGAAAAGGTTTCCCACCTCAGCAAGGTATAGTCACAAGTAATTCAGAGGATTTTTCTGTACAGACAGTGTCTTAGAATTCTGTTATGTATTCTGGCTAAATTATGTATGAATAGTTACTCCAAATGGTTGTGCTGTTTAGTTTCTGCTATGTAGACACAGGAAAGGAATAGTAATGATAGCCCATCACTGTATGCCAAATTAAAATACTCTGAATCACTCATATCGTGAGATGAACAGTAAATTTTATTTTTTTTTCTTTCACTGCTGAATGCAAAGCAATATATGTATGGGAAAACTACTCCAAAGGGAAAAAAGTGGAAAGTTTCTTCATACTTCTAGGGAGTGGCATTTTCCTGTGTGGCACTGTCATCTGACTGCCAGTGACAAACTCTTCTGAAGTGCAAAACTGTTTTTGTTTTAATGTCTTGCTCCTGTGTTAGTATAACGTACACGCTACCCAAGGGGCAGAACTTGTTGGGATGTGTTGCCTAGATCCCATGGGGAAAACCTAAGAGTACAAAACATTAATTTTGTGTCAGCTCTATGTAAACTGAGATTATTGCAGACCTTTTCAGCTGCCTGTTTTCATAACTTTATCAAAAATAGAAGTGTTTACTAGTTTTAAGCTCCACAAACTCTTTATTTTTAAAAATATGTTTCTGTCAGTTTGGTAGTTGAATGTGGAGCTCAAAGTACAAAAACTAAAAAAATTAAGTTGATACTAAGTTTTATTAAACTTTTTTTTAAACTTACACAGGATTTTAGTATTTGGAACCACAAATAATGATTCCCTTTATAATAAATGCTTGTCACTGTCAAATTTGAGCTGCTTTGTTGGCAGTGTTTATCTCCAATCTAGCAATTGAATAGTCTCTAAATATAATCTATCTTAAACTATGGTAATATTTCATTATAAAGGTGTTAATAATTAGGTAACAATAAGTGGATCTACAAGTGTATGTTGTGTCAGTAAAAACTGGAAGCTGAGCTCTCTTGTTTTGAATGTTAGTGTTGCTATAACCATGATAATCAGGGAGTCCAAGTGAAGCAAGATCTGTAGGCAGAGACAATCTCTGCTATACACCAGGGTTTATAGTTGGAAAAATCTGGCAAGTTTTCATGAATACATCACAACAACAGATTTCTAACAATGCAGTTGGAAGCAGAGTTGTAGCTGCCGAGCTAAATGTGCATATGGAGCAGTTCCCCTGGACTGCCTCTGCTGTGTTCCCTGGCCAGGCAACCTGGTGGAGCTGTCTGCTGGTGCAGAGGGAGAGCCAAAGGGAGGAGAAGATTGTTGTTCTCAAGAGAAGGGAGAGGGGTCCGTAACTCATCACAGGGTTGAGTGGCTGGGTGAGAGTGTGGCATTTGGAAAATGGTGTTGGGCTGTAAACCCAGCCTTGTTTGCACCTGTGACGGCCCAGGCGCAGTCCTGGGAGAGCTTCCTGCTGACCTTCCCAAAGCAGCCAGTCAGAACGACAGAACACACAGCAGTGCTGGGAAGGTCACCTGCCACCCTTAACTGAGTGCTCATTATTGAGCTGTGAGCTGAAGGTGGCCTGTAGTTGTTCTCATGTCACAGGAGTAGCTCCTTTTGATCACTTGCTCCATGTGTTGAAGTTCACTCGGGTACTCCCATGGGACTGGTGGATCACGAGAATTGTTGTGGGCCTGTCAGCTCACTCCCACTGCATTAAAGTCCATCAGGTTAAACTCAAACAGATTCTTCTCAATTAATGTTTCATATGAATATTGCTGCCCTTCTTTGAGACCTGAACTAGGGATTGTATGCATAAAAGCTTGCCTGGTTTTCCAACTATTGTTGCTTCAGTAAAAGAAATACTACTTTTTCCTAAAAAAACTACTTGGTCTTTAACAAAAATTAATGGAATAGTAGTTTTACAGTCAAACTGTTTGTGCCTGTATGTATTAAAAGTTTGTTTTCTCCAGATTTTATTCTTGTTCTAGGTTTTTAACTAATCAAGTCTTTTTGTCTTCATAGTGCTTTTAGGTGCCTGAAAGTGTTAACACTTCAAGACCTCAGTATGCGGTGGTTTTTAAATACTGAGTAACTAGATCATTTTATTAAGGGAAGGTGACAACGTGTATGCTGTGTGAGGATTCCTTGTGCATGAAAACATGCTGTGTAGAGGAAAAGATTCTTCAGAGTTGTCGTCTAATTGCTGCTCTTTATTTGTAATGATAACCAAGTTAATGAACATGAGATTCACCAAAGCTTACTAAAATCAGACCGTCCCAAAAGGAAATATGCCGTTTATTCAAAGCAGTTCCTTTTCTTAAAGGTCTAATGTAGTCAGTAAACAGGGAGGAAATTTAGTTCAGGGACTTGAAAAAAATTCCTGCTTTGAGTACTGTCAGCCACAGACATTATTGAAGTGTTTTATACCAAAAGACATTGTGTGATTTTGAACCTGGCTCTGGTTTCTCTTTTAGAAGACATCAAACCGGACTGGTAGAATAAGGACTCTTCCATAACAAGGAAAAGGAACCAGCCTATAATCTCTAGCTCTCAGCAGCCCTACTCCACAGGGTTTTTCTTTTCTATGTCCTGCAGATGGATTTAATCTTTTATGAATTTGTGGTTTTAAAGAGAATTAAATTTACAGAAAACTGTAATAGTGATTTGTTTAGTTTTTCCACTTGTATTTGCCACTGATCTGTACGTTCTGCTTGGTTATGTTTCATGCCTTTTAAAGTTGTTAGCGTTGCAATGCTCCCTTTGTTTCCTAACCAGAACACAATGCACATTCCAAAAAAAGAAAAATCCAGATTATGATTTGAATTTATTTAAAGGATCTCCAAATTTTTTCATTAAATAAAAATTACAGTAATTCTGTATTTAAGCTTGTCCTATGGATAAAAATTGAGTGCATTTCTTAGTAATTTGCAAACAGCTGGGGCACTGCAACTTTAGGGACTAATCCTGATTGGTGCTCTGTACCTACAGCATTTAATAATTTCAGTGGGAATTCTGAGTGTTCAGCCTCTTCCAGGATCAGGCTCTTAAGGAATCTATACTTCAATCAATGCACAGCAGAATTTTGCACCAAACTGTAATTACTGTTATCAGGGGCCCAATGTGTAAAATCCCCATATCTTGGGGGATTTCCAGACCCTTAAGAACACAACACTTGATAACTTCAGTGAACAGTTTGGGTTTGTGAGAACAGGAGTTGAGCAGATTGGCTTGCATTAATAGAATTGCACTGACAGTGTTTCTTATAGGATTACTGAATAATTTTTTAATAAAATATAGATTTTATAATCAGGAAGCCAATACTAGGTACTGGAACAATAGTACAGAGGAGTTAATTTTTATTTCTACAGTGTTAAAAGTGCACTTATATGCTGGTTTATTTACATCTTGGGGAAAGGCAAGAGACTGCAAATAGGGAGATTATTACTACTTTCTTTTTTAAAAAAAGAAGGGTTAAGGCAAATTTTAAGACTAAAAATGTTTAAGCAATTATAAACAAGGCTAGACCCTTTGAAAAAAAGTTTAGAAATATTCTTAAAATAAATTTTTATAGTGTTAATTTTGTAATAATTTATGTTTTGCTATACTTCAGAGCTAACTGACCGGTATAGTTTCAGAAACAGTATGAAACTTAGGAAAGTTTAAGCAATGTTTATATTTTTAAAATGTTCTTTGAATTATGTTTTTATTGTACATTTCTTCAGACTGAAAAATGTGTACATATCTTTGTTATTTTTGCACAATTTTTGTCTTGTTCAGTTTTAGGAGCAGTACTATGTTGATTTTTTTTAATTTATTTTGAGTTATAAAACTGCAGGATTTTAAAAATCTCAGTAACAAAGTCATCCTCTGTAATCAATGAACTGCTATTTCTAGTTGTTGAGGGAAAACAGTGGTTGTGAGATTCAGTGGTTGCTTCTGAGAAATAATGCTAATCAGTGACTGAAGGAGCAATTTTGTAGTTTTAGAAAGCTTTAGCTGTTTCCATGCATCTTTTAATTGGAAAGCTGAATTATGGAGCCTGTCCTTTGAATGCTGCTTAAATTTTATTTTCAACTGGCTTACACCTGACAGCATTTCAGGAAAGTTAAGCACGACGTAAAATCCCGTGGTGTTCTTTCATCATCAAAGAATCATTATTTAATGAAATGTACCTGAAATTTTAGCCTGCAAAATGAAATGGAAGTAAACTCTTGGAAAAAAGTGGATACAAACTGGACCAGCCTATAATGCATTCTTAGTGTAGCATTCACTCGTAGTTCTTTTTCTTCCCCATTTGCCTGAAAACCTTGTGATTTGTTTCCAGCAATAGAGGCTCAGAAGCTTTGGTTGTTACACATACGCAATGCATAGGCCCGTCAGCCATAAAAAGCGACTTGGATAACTTGTATGCCTTCTTTTGTATCGATGTAACAATTGTAAATAGTGCTGATCGACCTTTGTAGAGAATAGTTTATACAGCATATTCTATTATTGCTGATTCTCAGTGAACTATTGTTTTAAAAAAAATAAGAAAAAAAGAAATTTTTCTATTTACACCTTATATTTTGTTATGCTGTTGACCCATGGCACTTTAACAAAACTCTGTGGGTTTTGCATAGCTGGTCAGTCATGGGATATATTAAATAACTGTTGTTGCACAGAAATGAATTTGCACCTGCTATATTGTGCTTTCCTACTACAGATTTTAGAACCTTTTCCAGAAGACTTTTGAAGAAAGCATGTCCAATCATTCTAAGAAAAAAAAAAATGCCATACTTGTACAGCCAATTTCTTTTCTACAATCCATATTTTGTAACACTAAGTATTTTCATTCTTTGTCCTGCACCTTTATGTATTAGCAGTATCAAATAGAGTTCATTCCATGCTTGTGATAATTGTAAGCAGAATAAATGTCTAAAGTAGGTGTAAATAGTAAATTCTATGGCTTACAGTTTAAAAAAGGAAAACCAGAACAAACATGTATCTGATTGATACTGCCATGGTTCAACACCGGGCCTGGAGATATTCTCTAGTGAGCGATTGTATTTTTTGTTTTTTGCTTTATTATTATTTTTTTTTTGTAACATGGCTTTGTAAATAAAATAATTTATATGTTTGTAAGAAACAGATGGGGTTTGTCATTATTTCTCTTTGCAAAGCAAAAATGGTGTGCATTGCAAGACTGCTCTTTCTCTTCCCAGAGGCTGAAATACATTTGCAGATGCCCTGCACTGAGAATTCCATGGTAGTTCAAAAGATCTGCCCAGCTTTCCGTACAGGGCTGAATTCCCCTGGGATTATTTTTGGCATTCATGTCTAAAATATTTCTGTATTTATATGTCAAGACACATGCAGTAATCAGCTACTGAGGTTTTTTGCACTTATAAACCATTTTTAAATTCCTTTGCTTAGCTGAATGCATTTTCTTATTCCTTACCAGTGTAAGAATTAACTTTGTTACAGCTGCTAGATTTAGGAATTCTCACTTCAATGGGCAGTACAAATTATAACCAGTCTTTTTATCATCATTAATACTAAAACTGCAGCTCTTATCTAGGCATTAAGATTCTTGTTCTGTGCAGAGCCTGTTCCAATTACAGATCAAATGAGACTTAAATTGCTCATTGGCTCAACAGCTCTGCAGAGAGGATTGCAGTTTTTTCTCTCGCAGTCACCCTCTTCTGCAAATCTGGGGACGATGTACATTTTCATGCTCCTTTTTTGAAGTATCTAGAAACTGTCTTGGAGATGCTGTAGGGAAGATGCTCACAATTACAGTACCTTTTCCAAAAGCAAGCAATTTGGACTGCAACCTGCATTTTTGTGTACACACACGCAGAACTGGCAGAGGAGATAGGAAGCTGGGCTGCCCTGCAGGAAAAGGGAATTGAAGGAGGGAAATTTTACCTGCTAGGTAAACAGCTTTTTTTGTCAGGTGTCTTGCATTTTCTGAGACCTGTCACAAAAGCTAATCCTAAATTTCCTCTTTACTGTCCAATTCATGCCTTGATCTGAGATACTCTGAGATACTCGTATTTTGAATGCTTTTTTTTTTTTTTAATCTTTAGTTTATCTTTTCCACTACAGAAAAAAAATTAATATCATGAAGTAGCAGTAGATGCTGAAGTTTCATCTGATAAAAGTGGTCCCCATGTATGGCTAAAAAGTAACACTGTTCATAAGATGCTTTGCTATTTCTAGCAGCCATTAGAAATGAAAACTACATCCAAGAAAACAGAATATGGCTGATATATTAGTTGGATTCGTTTCTTGCCATTGTTGCTTATGGCCAGCAAAAGTTGAAGACCACTGACTTTACTTCCCAAAAATGAATCAGATTTTCAGTTCTTGTGGGTTTGTTGGAATAATCTTTAAGCTGTTCTCGTATTTGGAGCTGGGTTTCCCCTCCTTTTTTTGGTTATGTACAAGTATTTTGCTTGTATCACTCCTCTCCTGCTTGTATTCTCTAACATGCTCTAAATATCACCAATTTTAGAGAAAGCAGATCACACTGTAACTTTACTCATTGCACTGTAGTTTTTATGCTTCTGTTTGTACCTTTGAAGTATTTATATTAGAAGAAAGTCATTGCTGTGTGCAACCAGGATCTGTTTTATTCTTCCAAATCTGTCAGGATTCACAATTGGAAAAAATGCCAGATACTGATTCCAGAAATATTTGGAGGAGCGTCATACAACACATTCAGACTTCAGAACACAAGAATGTTTATTTCATGCAAATTTTTCTATGCTGTTTTGCTCCTTGAATACTTCCTGAAAGGAACAATTCAAAGTATATGCAGATGTCTTTTAAAAGATACTTTCCTAAGTAGAAGAAAGCTAAAGCTGATCATTCAGCAGCAGGTCCCAGTCTGCCCTTTGACTGGATGATCCATGGCAGATGGTACTGGGTTCTTCTCATTTTGTAATGCACCACAAATGACACAGGCTGCATTCTCTTGTGTGGGGGTTTTGTTCTTTATGACTGACCCAAAAATCTTTAGCCCTTGTCTGCGATCTGTTGTCCCTACAGAAAGGAGAAGAGAAGCTTTAGAGGAAGTTTGCCAGCAATAATAGTCAGGATCCAGGAAACTTGATTTGAGGGTAAGGACACCTGTAGGGATTTGAGATGGGGCACCACTTTCAGCTGTGCCCTTGGCCAGTTTCCCAAATGTGACATATTAAAAATACATCAAATAAAATAATTTTTTTAAAATTCAATTTTTTAAAATAAAAATTAAAAATTCAATCTGGGTTTGACTAACTTGGAGCAGTTGCTAACATGGTTGATATGACACCACAAGGGTAGTTTTTCAGAAAAGCTGTTTATCATGGACAAAGTGTGTTTACAGAACCCACAGGTGTGAAGGCCTTTTGGTGTAAGTACAAAGAATGGCCTGGTGAACATGGGAGCAGCCCTGGGAGTCCCATGCCGGCATCAGCTCATTTCCAGCCTGGCCCTACTGAGGCAGCAGATGAAATGGTGATGGAGGAGACATCACTGCAGAAGAGAAACCATCATCCCTTCCCAGTGGGAAATTTCCTCGGTGCTGATTTGGAGAGTTCTGGCAGAGGTGAGTGAGATAGGTCACTACTGGGAAATGACAACACAGGCTCAACCTCTTTGCCTTTCCCACCACTGGTGCAGAAAATTTATATTTATATTTACATTTTATATTTATATTTTATATTTATATTTATATTTTTTTATATTTATATTTACATTTTATATTTATATTTATTTTTATATTTTATATTTTATATTTTATATTTATCTTGCCTCAGTTCTAAGCTGTTCTCAACAGCCTACACAAGAAACCTTCCCCTCTGGTCAGCTCTGCTCTTAAATTGTAATTATTTGCCTTCTTTTTTTTTAGTTTTCTCTTATTTTGACCCATAATCAGTTAGGGAGTTTTGTAGTGTGGTTTCCTGGGCATTTGGGGTTTGTGTTGTTTTTATAATCTTGCCTTTAGCTACTCCTTCCATGTTACTTTTCTTTAGGATTTGTGTTGTAACACCAACAAGGGCTCTTCCTGGTAACTCTGCTTTTACAAAATACTGACTGACTACAGTTAGAGTAGATGTGTGGATTTCCAGTCAAGTACAGGAAAAAAAGGGGTTACTCTTCAGAAACAAACCTTTAGAGATGCACAATCCATACTTACTTCTGCTTCTTAACTGCATTGCCCACCTTTTTGTTGCTCAAAATGTCTATTTGAGCCATGGGTTGTCAGAGACACTGAGGCAATGGCATCTGACTTAGATGGACCTCAGATCTCTCCCACCCTGTGTGGTGTGAACTCCTTCAACAGATACTGCTGGAATAAAAGCATCTGTGCTTTGAAGAGCTATGGGCTCAGGGCCTTACTTAAACAGGAAAATATACTGTATATATCAAAGAATGCAGACTTCTGCTCAGGTAACTTCTTTTTTCCCCTTAGCCTTCAGCAGGAGTCCAACCACAGTTCCAGGAAATCAGCTTCATGGCTTTTCAGCCAACTGAGAACTGGACAGTTCTGTGACAGTAAAGTCTTCTGATATCCAACTAGGCACTTTGTGACTTATTTCTCCTGGACTCACAAACAAGAAGTACTTTTGTAGTTTATTTTCCCCAGTACATGATTTCTGATGGCAGGTTTAGCCTTTATTTTGCAGCTGACTGGGTGAAAGAAAAACAAAAAAGCCAACATTCACAGCTTAGACTGATGACTACGGGCTCTTGTTCTTCTAGAAAGGACTAGAATGGCACAAGTGGTGATCCAGCTACTGAAGTACATCAAGGACAATTTTTTGACAGAAGGGCTCAACTAGCAGAGGGGGGCTATGCTAGACATGCTGCTCACACCTAAGGAAGGGCTGCTGGGAGCATTGACCCTGGTGGCAGCCTTGGCAGCAGCGACTACAATATAGCAAAAGCTTAAGATTCTGAGGGAAGAGAGGAAGATGTTGCAGCCCTGGAATTCAAGAGAGCTGACTTTGTCTCCTGCTACCATTTTGTTGGCAGAATCCCTCAGAAGACTGACCCAGGAGAGTTAGCTGAAGCACAGGAACAGTCCATTCTGATCTGCAGGAAGCTGAGCAGACATGGGATATAGTCAGGAGCTCTCCATTCAGCCATGCTGGCTAAGTCAGAGGCAAAAGGCAAATACAAAGATTGTGGAAGCAGGGGTGGACTACTTTAGCAGAATAAACACTGCGTAGGCATGGTGAAACAGAACCAGGAAAACCAAAGCTCAGTTGGAGTTGGAACTAGTGAGGGATGTTAAAGATACTTCTAGAACATTAACATGGAAGGAAATGTAAAATGTGAGCCCCACGGCATGTGGTAGTTAACCCGGTGACAGAGAACAGGGAAGTGATGGAGGGACACTCATTGCTACCTTTGCTTCAGGTTTTAACTGGAGAAGTCTGTGCTGAGAGCTTTGGGCATAGCTTGGGCGCTGAGGTACTATCCCCAGGATGTCTGAGTGAAGGACTAGTTATCCTGCATCTCTAGAAGCCTATGGGAAAAGTTGGGCTTGATTCAAGGATACAGGCTGATACCATTCCCATGTAGCTGAGCTCTGGAACACAGCAAATGATGTTCTGAAGTCTCCATTTGGAGACAGTAAAAACTTGAAAAGGCTGTGAGTAACCTGAGCTGGTCTTTGAAATTAACCGAGTTTGAGGAGGAAAGGGAGTTGACCACAAGATCTCCAGAGGACTTAATTATTCAACTTAATTATTCCACTGTTCTGTACAGTAAAAACAACCAAAAAAGTTGTTCTGGCTGTTGGAATAATTAATACTCAGAAGCTCAGTATTTCCGTAGTTAAGCAGTTTCCTCTGTAAATAAATATTATAAAATCCCCTGATGAAGAGCTCACCTGTATCTTAGAAGTCCTTGGGGGCACACAGAGGGAAGGTGCAGTGGAGCTGTTCCAAAGCACCTGCAGCAATGGCAGAACCAATCCCTACAGCTCACCCTAGCAGAGCACTTCCCAATGTCCATGCTGAGGAGCAGCACAGGTAAAGCCTTAAAGGAGCTGCTCTCAGCAGCCGTGTGCACAGGAAGCCTGTGGCACATCTGAGGATCTTTCCCAATCTGTATTGCTCCTGTCTTTTCCCACAGCCCTAGGCTTCAGTCTTCTGACACTCCCATTTGAAAGAACATGTCCATCTGCCTGTTTCCCCCTGCAAGGTAGTTCTGGAGCCAGATGCATATCTGACCTGCAGTCCCTGTTTCTTTTCATTATTACAACTCTTAAAGGCTCATTGTAGTCTATTTAGCCCTATTAAATTAGATAAAAGGCTTAAATTATTAGTGATATTCTGTAGAAGACTCAGCTTCTGTCACAACAGGTATTAAGCCTTTTAAACAAATTAATTTATATAACCAGGACACTTTAGACAAATGAAAATAATTTAGTCCTTTAGTTCTTTATTAAAACTCATTTAGCAGCATCTCTATAATAGAACCAGAATAATTTCAAATGTTTGTCAAATCCTGTTTTTCTCAGCTTCCAGAAGTTCAATTTCTCTTACAATAGCCCATGCGAGCTCTATACAAATTATCCTGAACTATCATACTTTTTATCCATATACATGGATAGCTGATACTATCATTATATGAACTGAAGATAATAATTTATTACATAAGTAATAAATACGTGATTCATTATCAGAATATTTTTTCAAGTAAATAAATTGTGCTTCCTTAATAGGGGAATAGACTTTTAAAAAATACATTTCTTGTTAACCAAATTGGGGTCACTCTGTTTAGTGATTTATATTTTTTTTTTAACCATTCCTCAGGGAAACATACTTAAATCTGTAATTCCTGTGCTTATTCTTAAAATTTTAGCTTTAATGTGTGTTTCATACTGGTTATTTGTTGACCACTAAAGGAGAAACAACTTTTGCCAAAAGCTGGTTTCTTTGACCCAAACACTGTCCTACCTACCTACCATTATATCATTTGGTCCTTCTTTTCCTGTCAATCTTCCTATCCTCATTTTCAATAATGTATTTTCCAGATCTCTATTTCTCCTCTGCTGACCAACTCTTCTCCTGTTCGTACTTCTCCACATTTCAATCTGCACTTTGTCCTATGGCTCCTTTTGGGGAAAAAATTTTGCTAGTGCTTTGTGAACTCTGCAGAAAGGAATAGAAAGACAAATGCAGGAATGGATTGAGTAACTGTGGAATGTTTTATTTAGGAAAAGGAGATTTCCGTCACTGCTTGGCAACTGTCATAGGAGGCAACTGTTAGAAACCTACAGTTCCTCTAGCCCTAATTGAGACTCAAACCAAGTAGCATAGTCATTTAAAATACTAAAGAATACATACAGCACATGGCTCTACAGCTTTGGATGCTTTCTCCCACTTTATCTAAAAAAAAATAAGTGAATTCTATTACTGTCTTGTGATAGTTTTGGCAAATAGTTAAATATATTTAGCAGCAGTCTTTTCATAGGAATACTGTTCTTCTTTACTATATGCTCATTTATCACTGTTGGATTTTATTTGATGGCAGACAGTTATATATTTGTAGATTTCCTTAATTTTGTTTTAGTGAGATGCTTTACTTGATTATGGTTCTATTAACAGTGGGTAGTACAGTCAAAAGCTTCTTTCATGTCTCTTCTCTGTTTGCAGAGGCTATGCCGCAAGGCTCAATAATGGTTTTAAAATGCAAACTCTCTTACTCTCCATTACTGGCCACTGGTTTTGCACTTCGTACGGGTGTGGAGCACTGGGAACATCCTGGCAGCCCCTCACACCGCGGGGATGAACCAGGGCTGTGCCCGCGGAACGGTGAGAGGTGAAGAAGGTGGTACCGCCGGTGGAAGGAAACGCGGCTGGAGCTAAGAACGCAGAAACACAGAACCCTTAGGGCTGGGAGAGATCATCCTGCCCAACTCCCCTGCCCTGCAGCAGGTGAGACGGGAGCGCACCCAGGCGGGTTTGGAATGTCTCCAGAGGGGGAGACCCGCGACCGCCCTGGGCAGCTGTTCCAGTGCTCTGTCACCCTCACGTAAAGTTCTTCCTCATCCTGAGGTGGAACTTGTGTTTTTTCTATGGACAACGCTACCCGACCTGTCCCTGGCATCGCTGAAGAGTCTGGCACATCCTCTTGGCAGCGGCCTTTGAGATATTTGTTGCATTGAGAGAGGATATCATTAGTCTTCTCCAGACTAACAGGCCCTCAACACCTGCACACGCATTAAAAAGAACCGCGTGTAATTTGCTTTCCCCACGAACCAACGCAGAGCCGGGACCCAGCCGGTAGCGAGGCGTGGCTGTTCCGGTGCTAACGTGACGACTTCCAGGAAAGTCAGTTTTTCCTTCCCCTTCCCGCTCACCCCAGCGGAGCGTCCCGCTCCTTTGCTCGCCCTCCTCCCGCCCCGTGCCCGCCCAGCTCCCGCCGCGGGCCCCGCTGCCGCCTCACGCCGCCCCGGCACCGCGGCATGGCGACGGCCGAGGAGCAGAGCCGCGAGTACCTGCGGCGGCACCGGCTGCCCGAGCTGCTGCACCGCCTCGGAGCGCTGCTGCTCTTCCACCGGCCCGGTGCGCACGGGCCCGGCCCCGCCGAGAGCGGGGCGGCAGCGGGGGCGGCGGGGCCAGCGGCCTCCGCTCCCCGGCTGAGGGCCCGGTGCCCGCGGGCACTCTGACCTCGTTGCAGAAAGGCCACGCGAGTTCCTGATCCAGGTGCTGGAGAGAGTAAAGGCTGGGAGACGAGCCGAGGGCGAGTACCCGTTCCTCATGGACGAGGCCAACGTGGACGCCATGTTCAGCCTGCTGGATGTCCTAGGCCAGGGCCACATCAGGCCCGCGCAGTACAGGGAAGGTGCGTCCACCTGCACCCCTGCTCACAACAAACTGTTTGCTTGCACAGAATTATTAAAATAGTTTCCAAGTTACCCATCTGTATACTTTAGAATTATCCACACAGCTGCCCACAGGACCTGGAACTTGGGAAAGTTGAATGTTACATGTGGTTGTTTCCTACACAGAAGTTACATGTTATGCTACACGTTTACCTTCTGTTACATCAAGGCACCTTTAAATTTCAGTTTGTCTTTCCAAAGACTCATATGAGAAATTCTCTTTTGTTAACTTTAGCTCTTAAAACTTTGGGACTGAGCACTGAGGATTTGGAGCTAGATGATGACGTGCTTATCACACTGGATGTATTCAAGGAAGGAATGTAAGTTTAATTGAAATCGTGGGGGTTTTTTGGGGGGGGAGGGGGTACATATGCATAGAAGATATTTTACTGAGATTTATTTTTTATTTACAAAACTACATAATTAAAGGACTTGCTAGTTTAAGCTTGACTGTGTCACTTTGCATTGCAAGATTAAAAAAAGGTCAGTGATTGCCTGACCTTCTTGCCATGCTGTAAGGTGAACCAAACTCCATGCCCTCCACCAGCTCAGTTTCAGGATCTTCTCATGGTACCTGCCCCTAGGTCAGAGCAAGGGTCATCAGGCAGCCCAGGGGTTAAAATACGGATCTAGAAATGTGGAACAGGGAGACCCTGTTGTCTTTGTCAGGGGTGGTACCACAGCTGGAGATTAAATAGGTTCAGAGTTCAAATAATTCCTCATAGTCAAGGTATGGTTCTAGAAGCGATTTTTTTAGTAACTGTTGCAATTGCTGAAAGGTAATGAACTAATAATATTAATTATCTAACTAGAGATTTTCTTTTTCTGTCTTAGGAAGAAAAAGATGCTGGAGAGCTGGTCTGTGTATTAGTTTGAGCAGTGGTCTGCTATATATATATATTAAGAACAGGCATCCTTCCCAGTTTTTCTTCTGGTTTGTCAGCTGTGAAGTGTTGATTTTAAGCAATACTCTCTTTTTCTAATCTTCCCCACCCTTCAGAGGAGCAATCAGCTGAAAAGGACAAATGACAACAACGTGTTCATGTCGAGAAGGCACTGAAGGGAGTATCTTTAAGAACTGCTGTTCTTAGTATAATTAGACAGTTAAAAAAAGAAGTAGAGATGTCTTACGCAACTGAAATAGTATTTTGGAGTTTCCTCTTTCAGATTATAGTTTACAGTAAAGAATTGTTACCTGTTGGCTCATTACCACTGAATAAAATCAAGTTTGTTTTTGGGCTGGTGCTGGGTTTTGGTTTTCAGGTATTTTTAAGGAAAAAACAAGGTATGACAAATGTCCACAGGTAAATACCAAGTGGTATTTTCAAATTTAGCACACACTATGCAATTTATATGGAGAAACTTAAAAAAAAGTTAGGAGATTGTTTTTTTCTGTACAAGACTATCTTAATTTGTATGAACAAAACAGTGAAATATTCCTTCTTTCTGCATTGATTATATACATTTTAATACAGAACATCCATTACCTGGATTTTGGAGTTGTGAAACATCTGTGTTTAACTGAAGACCAACCAGTTCATAGGGAACATTAGCCCACATTGTACAAAAATGCATTTACAGTGTAAATACTCAGTGTTCCTTAGAATGATATAGCAAACACTGACAAGGCGGACTGTTCATTAGAGATGAACACAGTTTTAGCTTCCAAATGCAGTGGCAAGGTGGCTATGGAAAATAAGATCTGCACAGTTCAACACCAAGTCATTTTGAGTTGTTTTTTTTTTTAACTGTATAGAATAAGGTGAAAGATCAGATTAAAACATTCTCTCAGCATACATAATTGAAATAAATAAGTATTTAAAGATATCTGCTTTGCTTTTGCTTGGAATAAGTAATCTAGACCAAGTTATTAACCATTTCTGAAGAAATCTTTATTTTCCTGTATTTGGCCAACTAGCTCTCAAACTAAGAAGAATCTCAACATCCCTTTGAGACAGTTTATAAACTCCAAGTTCATTTAGTGCTGCTGTTGCAGACGGCTGGCTTGGCTTTAATGATTCATTTTCTGAAGCTGACTGTAGGACATCCTTCAGAAGCAAGGCAGAGCCAATATTCAGGTTCAGTATAATGCAGGCTTCTTTTATGCTAGAGGAAAAGTTACATGGATTAATGTAAGCAGCACAAATTTAAATGTAACAAAAAACCTTCCATGCTCCATGTTGGTTTAAAAATATTCAGATTTCAGCCCCAATTAGATGAGGATTTTGAAGCTAGACTCTTTAGGAGACTGTGGGCTAGGAAAAAAGACTAGCCAGAAAGAAACTAGCAGCTTCTCATCCACGACAGCAACTAGACTGCTACACAAGACAATCCTGAGGAAGAACATAGTTTAAAGTAGTCCTTCTAACAATAAAGTTTGTTGTGTTGTAACTGTATCTTTGACTAGTTTTTTCGGCCCAAGTTTCAGAGGTTTGTGCTACTTAATATTTCTTCCATAATTTTATCTAGACATCCTGACTGCACAAAATACTCCAAGACATGCCAAAGTCTGTTGCTGTCTGAGTTTTTTCCTAGTTGAAAACGTCAGATGCATGAATGATCCATGCCTTTAAAGTGTGGATCAAAACTAACTGTGAAAACCACTTGGTTTTAAGTAAAACACTTGCATTTCTTTGGACACTCACCAGTAGATCAGAAGTTTGCCTACTTACTGCTTGAAGTAGTTTTCTGGCCTCTTGCAGTAGTGTGAAAATAAGGGGAACAAATTCCGACTCATGTCAAACTGGAGTTGTGCTGCTCCTCCTTCATTGAAATGATTTGCCATAATGATCTACAAACACAAAAGAGGTGCATCTGCTGTTTAAGCCAGTCACTGAAGCCTACATTGCATTGCACAGGTCACACTGATACCCACTTCCTGATAGATGTACAAATCCACTTTCTCTGCAAGCATTTGCCAGAAAATTTTAAACAGTGAGTGGCAGAGCTGCTGCTCCAATTGTAGCAAACGGTCTCGCAGTGTCTGCAACATCGGGCACGCTGTGCTTGACAAAGACATCACTGCTTGCTCTGCTTGAGAGGGTAAAGACAGCCACCTAAAAGAAACCATTGCACTGCAGTTGTTAGAATTAAATTCATATTACAACAACTGAAGTTAAAATTACCCGTTAAAAAAAATCTTACCCATTTGCAATGTTTCAGAGACAATTCTTTCCCATTTCTAATCTAAAAGTTATCAGTCTAATGCTATGTTTGAATTTCATTTAATATTAAACTCATGCTTTAGTTATAAAATCTCTGAACATGTCAGTCTAGGGAACCCCATCTAACTTGAAAATCATTGAGTTGTATTTCTTTTACGAAGTACTTCAGAAATTCTACTCAGGAGAAAATATTCAAGAATCCCTAGGAGTCTGTGAAGACAGAACAGTCATGACAGCCCATTTTGCATAAAATCTTCAATACAACTATGAAGAAAATAATTCCCGCTCAAAATAGAAAACTAGAACGATCCAGAATCTTTCCTAGGGTTTTTAACTAATGAATGCACTAATTGTGGAACTACTTTAGAAAACACAGCATGACAATGTTCCCAAGGTAAGAAGGAAGAGAATTTTCCAGAACTCATTACCCTGCAGCTTTCCCACTCCAGAAAAAAAATACTATTATCTATTCTTGCCTTTATTTACCTCAGTATTTTTAACAGGAAATAATACCGTAATATGTGAAGAGATTAAGTAAACAGAATCACCTCTCTTTTTTGTACAGCTTTGCAGCATCTTTGACCTCTCTGAAGACATGATCTACTTGTCGCATCAGCATGTCGTGCTTCAGGCGCTCCAGGAGGTTGATCATGTCATCAAAGACAGAGCTCTCCATGGACGCCAGCTGTCCCAGCTGGAGCTGGCTCACCGTGTCACTTTCTGCACAAACCTCTAGCTCGGCCTGCTGCAGCTGCAAGAAGAACTAGGCAAACAAAACCAGAGAAGAACACCACAGAAAATAATCTTACCCCTTGAACTTTTCATTGGAACTTTGTTAGGCATAGTTCTAGAAAACACTCTCCTCTGGCGCATTTATAAAATAAAATTTTAAGATTTTAAGAACACTTTCTTATCTTTCTCTGTGGTCTTGATTTAGTGAAAAATAAAACATGCTGGTTTAATCCTAGTGATGGAACTGATACAGGTTGCAGATACAACAGCAGATAGGTAAAGAGAACAGATCTAGAGAAATACAGAAAATATATTTTAAGATTGACAGCAGCATGCTTTTAAAAAAAATTCCTACATTGGCCTCTAAGATTTGCAAAAGTAAACTTTAATAGTAATTTTTTAGCAATAATTATTCATTGAATCATAAATTTACTGTGCTGACAACAGCAAGAAAATTGAATTTATCAAGATCAATGTGACATTGTGGTAATAGGTAACGGTGTTGGTTTTGCTTTTACGCAGATCAAGACAGTGTAGTATATGCAGTTATACAACATGAAGGCTTCTGTCTTGTCAAGATAATCCCCTGCTAGAGCCACAGCTTCCTGTGAAGACAGTAAGAATTTGGAGGTTCCCACAGCACACACAATGCCTTGTTCTGAACACTCCATGTGTAACAGGTTTTTTGACCTTTAGCACCAATAGTCTTAGAAAAACTGAAATTCTGCACTAGGCCATGCTGCCAGCAGGCTGTTGTACAGCAGTCACTAATTCCCAGTTATCAGTGAGTGGCCTTTCTGGGCCACACCTGAACCATGTTGCAACACAGATTACCCACATGGTATTTGTCTAAGGTCTCCTAACATGGGAGGAATTCAAGCACTAGGCAAAGGCTGTTGCTCTTGTTCAGACATCTCCAAAATCAATTCATTTTTTTTTACAATAAAAAGCATTTAAAAAGAACTAGTATTTTGTCTCTTCAGATTGTTCCATTTCCCAGGCTCTCTCTGCATTTCCCTAGAAAGTTTATAATCGGCATCTTAGGCCTCAAACAATAACCCGTCCTTATTTATACATCTTTTACTAAATCCAAATTTATGTCTCATTCTATTTTTTCAGCAATTAATTCTCTTAATACACCTAAAAAGTGATGAAAATAAAATGTCTGTTACAAAACAAACATCCAAAGTCCATTTTTAAATATTTTATTTCCTAAAGAAGATTAATTACTTACTACATTGTCAGCCCAGTCTGCCAACACTGTTGCTATATAGTTAACAGCATTAAGGATTGCACAGTAGCGGAATCCTAAGGAAGCTCTTGTCTCTTCCTTCATTACTTGAGTTAATCGTATCCTGAAATCATCAACTAACTCCTTCTGTAGGCCCAGGAACTGGAGTTTTCTGGAAGCTGTTGGAAGATTCTTATACCTGTCTGGAAAGACATTAATAAAATGTTTTTAGGCTTTCCAACAGTAAATAAAAGCTTTTCAAAAAGAAACATTACAGGCACATTACTGTACCACCTCACACCTATGAGAACATAATATAGTCATTATTTAAATGTCAGTATTTAAAACAGTTGATATTTCAATGTTTTCAGGGAAAGTGTTTGCCCATGCAAAAGCTAAAAAGGCAATGACTTTCTTCCCCCTCCTCATTCCATGAGCAGTTTATATTCTAACACTTGAAGCAATGTGTGGTAACACCACACCCTCCATGGCGGCCCCTAAAGCTTCCTCACACAGAGAAAAGACAAAGCCATTTCAGATGCAACTGTCTCCTGAAGACACACTTGCTCTTATGTACTGTTGCAAAAAAAGAGAAGTTACTTAATAGCTTCTGAAGTCTCACAGATTCGAAAGGACTATTAGCATTTATTACTGCATTGCAACAAATTATATTCTGCCAACTATGAGAGAATATGGTAAATATCAAATGTATATTTTTAATTATTATTTTGCAAACATGTTACTAGGTCAAGATTATTCATGCATGAGTTGGTGTCCAAAATACAAAATGAACAGGAAGGTTTTATTAAGGTGCAGACATGACAACTTTGCAACATTACTTGGTGATTACTGCTGACAATGAATATTTAGTAAAGAGGTCTGTTAGCTGAAAGTTCTTTACTGTTCATTACAAACAAGAGCAATGCCCATAGATATAATTACCTGTTATAACTAACAAGAGAGTCATGAAAGTTTCAGCACAGTCTGGAACTTTCATTTCATCTACATCGGTGATATCTTTGTATTGTGATATCCACGCAGCCTCTGATGAAAGCATAGAGTCCATCTTCTGAAGAGCAACTGAGATGCAAAAAACTTGTAAGTTAAGTTTTTAATTAAAAAAACCAAAAAACTAACAAAAGCCCCTCTAAAATATATCAAAATAAAAGCTTTATCTCTAGTAAATTAAGTTCTGCATTATCAGTTTATAAAAATTACTGACAACTCGTTTCATACAAAACCAGCTTCAATGTATCTGCATTTGCAACACTGTTAACAGAATGAAATGTCAGAATTGACTGGGGGATTTGATTTGTTTTTTAATAGTTGGCTTGTTCCTTTCCAATATACTAATTTTTCATTTCTCAGAAACTAATGCCTCACCCTTATTTCTGTTTAAAGTCCATCTCTGTCTGTGCACACATAACATTTGTCTAAAAATAAGCCCACCTGACTGCATACAGCTTAGGGGCAAGAGTGCCACAAAATACAGAAGTACTGTTGAAACCAAATCAATTTTTATTCAGAATAATTACAGAGCATTAAAATACCTATGGTTTTGTTAGTAGCCCTGTCCAAGTGACTTATCCTATTTAAGAATTGTAGCTGTGTAAGTAGACACATACTTTCTGACTGTGCAACATAAAGGCCAAAAAAATGCACTGGAAATCTTACATTTTTTTTCCACTGTTAGCCACCTTTGGAAGCAGGATTCTTCTGACAGAATATGCATGCAACTGGGAAAGCTCCTAAGATAACCATGAACGCTGTATAACTCTCTCTCAAATAGAAGTACCTCATCCACAAGGTGACAAAAGAGTGTATCATCATACAACAGGCAGGGAATATCAGCAGCCAACTTCTCCAAAATCAGCATTACTAGAGCACGAGAGAATTCAAGCTTTGGAAAGGAAAGAAGTGAATGTCAGAGACAGGAAGTACTGACATGTGCAAATACATACACAAGAAACTGCTACTAGACTTAGTCTCACCACGTACACGTTTCTAGTGGAAATGGGCCTACACAAATATCTATCAGAGGCTTAGATATTTATATTCATATTTACAAACCATTTAATTACTTACCCCAGCATTCACTGAAGATCCTGCCTTGTCCAGTATTGGCTGGATTTTTTCATCAAGGAACTTTGAATGATTTCCAATCCACATAAGTACTTGTGTTAAATACCACTCAGGCTTATTCAAAAAAGAAAAGACATTATTAAATGTCTCCAAACATATATCCAAGTGCTACTAGTATTTTAGTACAAATTTAAAAAAATGCAACTCCTTCCCTGCCTTCTCTTGATCTCAGGTCACCCAAGTCTTTCACTCTGTTTTACTTAACTTTCATTTATATAAAAGCATTGTCAGAAAAATATTTCTGGATTTTCACTCTCTTAAATGTACCAAATATTGTGTCTCTCAAGCAAAAATTCCATTTTTATTTCTCCTTTCTCTACTGCTTTCTTACTCATAAGAGCCTTGTTTCTGCTTCATACGCTTCTTCCTGTTATCCTGTGTGGCCCTCATTTCTTGGTACAACAAAAAGGATGCGCTCCTGAGAAAAGCTCTGTTCTTATTGTTATTGTACCTAACCTCAGCCCCACCTTCCCCCTAGAAGTGGGGAATCACTTCTTATTTCACATTTTAATGCCTTAAAGCTTTTTCAGTTTCATCACCTAAAAATATGGGCTTCAGGTCTTGATGAACACTTCTTTCAGCGTTAGTGCAACTGGAAGCAGTTCCTGTTTTCCTCACTCCCAACAACTAAAGAACCTTCTGCTGAGGTGCACTCACATTTTGTGTGTCTGTTTCTCACCTCTGTATTCATTTTCACTTGTCTCATCCATTTTACCATGCTTGGGTTGTTGGGTTTTTTTGATGATCCTTCCCCAGCTGGGCAAGGTCATTGTGAACTCTGAGCCTCTCCTCTGAAATACTGTTAATCCTGTCCAGGTTGCTGTCTTTTAAATATTTTACATTGTTTTTGTTTTTTTTTTTTATTGCATTATCCAAGTAATTACTTATCAAAAAAACCCAAAAACCAATCCAAACCCAAATTTCAGCAAAGCCTTGTTGAAATATCTTTCTGACCTGCATCTAGATTCCCTGTAAACTTTCCTTAAAAGTTGTTCTTCTTTAAATAGTTGTTCACCTACTGTTGTTTGCAAATTCAGTATCTTGAACATAATTTTCCATTTGCTTTTAAAATAATTTTTGTTCATATCTAAAACACCTTTTTCACACTGACCTACACAACAGTATTTTAAAAGCTCTGTAGTAGCATCTGTCAAGACTGCAAATGTATTTAGATTTACACAAAATGGTGATCATAAGCAGACTTGGGCAACAGGACTTGTAAAAAACAGCTCTCAAACTCTGCTCCAGATGTGTTACAGTGGCATTAGTGCAATAAAACCCATTCCAATGCTAATTCTCAAATAAAAATCCTCAGTCCTTGAAGGCACAAATACACAAAAAGTGAGTCAGTTTCCAACAACTCGGCATCTTGTTTTATGTCAATTAAAAAAATTCAACCCATTAAAAAAAATAATTATTTAACAGTACCTTTAGACTAATCCCATTTCATATCCTAACTGCAGAATCCAATATTTTCAGATACATGAAGGTAGCCAAACCAATGCCAAAAATCAAAGTCACAGCCTTTGAGCTCAGGAAATACAGAACAGTGCAAAACCATTTTCAACAAGACAGAAGAAATTAATCAAAACCTGTGAACAGATGGGAGTCAGTCGAAGATTGTAATACTGCTTTATGAAGGATCTGGGCAAGGGAAAAATATTGCCTCACTCAGAGAATATGCCTGTGTCTCTGAAAAGTCTCAAAGTGCTATCTTGATGTCTGCCAACACTTAGGTAGGCACAAGAACTGCAAAGGATTCAAAGAATCCTGATTTTGGAAAATGTGAAATCCATACAATTTAAACACAACCATCTAGAGGTTGCTTAGAAAGCAATTGAGAAATGCCAAACCACTTTCTCACATACCTTGTTAAGAACATTGGTTTGTTTATTTCCAGTGAAATGATACTTGAATCTTTTCTGAAGAGGATTCAGCATGATCTGTATCGGAAGGACAATTGGTGGTGAAGGGGGTAAAGGGTACTTTTCTGGCAACTGTTTAGGTTTGGTTAATAGCTCATCTCTAAGTTTGACAGTCAAGGATGGACATAAGTGTTGAATTATCCCAGCATCATCATTTTACTAGACAAACACTTCTTAGTTCTACAGCATCGACTGAAGGCAGTATTATGAAAACAATACAATTCCTCAAATATAAAAGATATTTAAAATATTCCACTTTACATAATATTAAATATAACTCAGGCCATTAGACATTATTTATTCAATGACAATACACACTCCTTAAGTCCGTTTGATTTAGGAAACTTATAAGAACCCAGCAAACCACCATTGTCAGAAACAAACACAGTGGCTGTCCAAGAGACACACTTATTCATATTTGTTAAAGGAGAATAAAGACTCCTGGGATTAATAAATGCAATACATGATTTCCCATTTTCATGTAATAGATTTAAGTGAGCCAGTCTGCCAAACCAAAATTGGTGCCAACTCAGGATTGTGTACAATGGCCTTGCACCTTTCCACTACATGATTAAAAAAACCAAAAAAACTGGCAGCCATAGTCACACATACAAAGACTTCATTGAGCTTTAATTTTAACTAATTTTTTGTGAATTATTTAATTCATAAAAATCAGGAACAGAATGAGCGGCAGTGCCCTCTAAGCAACCTCAAAGGCAGACTATGATTGTTGCACAACAGAAATCCTTATGCAGTCTCCCCTTTTTGTAAAGTCTCCTTCCAAGACATGTATGTTTAGTTTTCCCTCTTTTTCTTCTGGGGTGAGACATATTAAAGTGATTAAAGCTGATTTCATATAAGGCTATAAAAGGGAAAGCATTAACTGTGGCTAATAAAACACACATCACACCATTTTTTCATTAACATGCATGGGTAATGGTACCAAACAGTGTAAGGCCAAATCCTCATGCAACCTCAATTGTCAGCTACCATGAGAGCACTGGATCTGATGATTTGGAGTTAAAATGTTGCTACTGACAAAAAGGACGACTTTGGCACTTGGCTTTTTCTAAATGCCAAAAAAAACCTAAACAAAAGCCCCCACAACATTCTAATGTTAATACAAAGCAACATAAATTATGTCTCTAGGGAGAGTAAAATTTCAAATAAATCTCCTTGAGAATGTGAATCTCTAACAGTTTTTATACATGCTAAAATACACCACAAGAATTTAAAAGGATACGAGGTTTGCAGTTTCAGAAGCTGACAGAACAGCATCTCCAAGTTGTTGTACACCTCAGGAGCGTTGGCTGGTGCAGCAAGGCCAAATGTCTGGGACTGAGGTGGCCCCACAAAGGGCCAGCGGAGCTGTGTCAGCACCTCCTCGAAGTCACTGCGACATAAAATAAGCACTTGGATGTGAACTTACAGTACAATGTAAAGATGAGGGAGTCACAGTATCTCTCTTACCTTGTCAATTTGTCCTTAAGGATTTTATGCCAGAATTTAACAGTGGATCTCACAAAAGCAAGAAGATGAGAACAAGATGACTCCTGAAGTTTAATATCCAGTTCTGCCATGAATGCTAGAGTACTGGCTGCCTCTGGAACATTGTTGGTCATCAGGTATTGCTGAATGCTATCACTATAAAACACAAAAAAGTCAAGGCCGAATATTCATTAATGATAACAGAAAATAATAATTTGTGTATTGAAAAGTGAAGACAAAAATTTCTTGAATTTAAAATATTTTAATAATGGGATAAACCAGGTTACCAGCCTCAGAACATATATACAGTACTCAGAAATTTTACCTCAGCTCTTCTATGCGAGAAATCCACTTGAGGTAGGCCAGATGTCGCTCGATCTCTTCGACCTGACCAATCAGTACATCGAGATCCTCCATCCATGGCTCAGCTTTCAGCAAGTGGCTATTGATGGACTCAGACAGAACAGTTTCTTCCTCTAGAAGCTGACTCAGAGACTTTTTGGAATCTTCCGCATTCTTTAAGGCATTCTGAATTCTTTTAGGAACTTCTGACGAAACTGTAAGTACCTGCATTGACATAGAAGTATTAATGCAGACATAAAACCATTGCACTGTGTAGAGCAGTACCATTTGAGATACGGATACATTTAATTTAGTTTCATATTCTTATTCATATTCTCAGTCATGTAACATGTTCAGAAGAAGGAAAAAAAAAAACCAGAAAGATGCTTACCTGTTCCTCTAAATGCTTTTTATTTTCAGATAGCTTTTCAATCAGACTATCTAGCTTCCCCAGTGACTCATAGTCATTTCCAAGTTCTCTTTCCACAAATTCAGAAACATAGTATGGAATATCACAGTGGTCTAGATCTCTAGTGACTTCTTTCTTTTTAACAGCAATGCTTGCCATGTTTTCTTTCTCTGCAATACTGAGGATACAGTTTCTAATTAGCCAACACAAAGACAGCACAAACAAATATTATCTACAGAGGAACAAAACTCCATGAAAAACTGGGCAGTTCAATTCAAACTGAGACTGAAATACCATATTCATGAATTATACTGTTTAAATAAGACAATTTGCTGGCTTAAGTCTAATCTGAGGTCTGATAAAACTTTGCTTACATATCCAACTGGTGATTTATTATATATTAACTACCAAAGAGAAATATATCTGTTAATTTCTTCCTTCCCCAAAAGCATGAATTCTATTTAAAATGGTTCAATAAGTAAGTAGTTCCTATATATATATAATACAGAAAACTTAATGAAAGGTACAAAAAAAATACAAGTTGCAAAGGAAGATGTTCCACTTTCCCTTTTCACAAGTTTAGGATATTTCAGAGACACCAACTCATCACTAATGTGTTACTAGCAAAGTATCTATATGGGCCTCACAATAATTTGGAAAGTAAATGCATCACTGAAATATTTACCAAAAAAACCCCACAGAGTATAACATAAAAGATGCTGATCCACACATTTGCCAGCATCCAGAGAAACCTGACATTGAGATGTTCACAGTGAAACAAAAAAGGCAACAATGACAACTGTTTGGCTAGTTCAATCCTCAACTTCTTAGTATCACTTTCAAAACAGTATTTAAAAATAAAAACCTATACACTTACACTTCGTCTGCTACAAGCTTTAATTAAATTAAAACCCCTATTATACTGACAACAGCACAGAGAAAATGGTACAGCTGATGAGCCAGAGTTGCAGAGGCAATAGAGAGCACCAAAAAGAACTAACTGGGTGACCAAGGGTGCTGCAGAGGAAGAAGCAAAGAAAACAGAACAGGAAAACTCCTGTTTGCAGCAACCTAAACATAATATGGCAGGAAGAAAGATAACCGAGCGATGCTGTTTTCATACTTAGGGAAAAGGATCGGGTTACAGGAGAGAGGAACAGGACTCTAGGCGCATCACTCCCAGCAGCTGCCTGCTCAGCCCCGCGGCTCAGCACCCACCTCGGACAGAGGGCTGGGCCCTTCCAAGGGCCGGCTGGAGGCTCTGCGAGCTCCGGGAGGCTGCGAGCGAAGCGACGCCGACCACGGCCCGGGCTGTGCGGCCAGGCAGCCCCTCAGCCCGGCGGCGGCCCGGCTCGCCCTTCCTCCCCCACCACGGGCGCTGGCCGACGAGCCGCCACTTCCCCTCGCAGGATGGTGCCACGGGGACGGGAAGCCCGCGGGTGCCGCCGCCCGGAGCCCTCAGCGCGCTCCCCGCGGCTCCCTGCGGCCGCAGCGCCGCCCCCGCCGCGTCAGCGGCGCCGCGGGTTAGGGAGCGCGGGGCGCAGGCGCGGCGCCGCTCCAGCGGGCCCCGCTTCCCGCCCCCCGGGGACAGCCGCGTGTCCCGCCGGCTCGGGGACGGTCCCGCCCCGGGCTCCGAGGAACACGGTCTGGGGAGAGCCGTGTCCCGCCCCGGGCTCCGAGTGACGCGGCGTGCGGAGAGCCGCGTCCCGCCGGCTCCGGGACTGTCCCGCCCCGTCCTCCGAAGGCCACGGCCTTTCCCCCCACGGCCTCCCCGCCCCCTCCGCACGCAGCCGCCGTGGCCGGCGACATGACTAAACACAGGCTTTGCACTGGGCTGAAAAGGGCAGGTGGACTCTTTAGAACAGCTCCACTGTATTTCTTTTTCCCCCACAAGAAGGCTGGCTCATTCCCCACCAACAATGGGCAAGGGCCAGGTGTAAAGGAAGCACTTGCTGATACACGCTCAGAATTTCAGATTAATTTATTTTTAAGTACCTGTTCTTTGGTACAGGTATTGGCTGGAAAATACAGGTATTTTTTCAATGAAAAGTCGAAATATTTAAAAGAACTGTACAGCTTTGCAGCTCACAAAAGCCTTGCTAGCAGAATCCGCTACTGCATCAGTGCAAATGCTATCAGCAAAACTCTAGCAATACCTATGTTCATCAGTATAATTTTATTGTAATTCATCTTTCTCCATATAATTCATTGTATTTGAGAAGACTTTCAGGGTGGGCTGAACTCGTGAAAACATTCAGTGCTTGCCCAGAGAAAGCAAGCTAAACATTCTTCCAGGTATGATGCCATTATAAGCTCAAATCTAAAGATGCACTCATGTTACAGCTCAAGCAACTTACTCATTCAGTAAAAAGCACCAGTCACTAAAATCTGTATTATATTACAGTTACCATCTTGCAAAGGACTATTGAAGTTAAATGCCAGCACTAAAAAACTTAAAAAAATACAAATTTCTTACTGTGACTCTTTAAAGATTTGTACAGAACATGTAAATAAGAAAACACTTTGTTAAAATTAAGTAATTTTGCAGTTCATTCAGCGCAACCAGGTAGTATTCAGTTGTGTCTGGTTTTTTATGCTTGTGTCCATTTTCAAAACTTCTCGGATCGCCATGGTAGCGTAAGTGGATGGGGGAAGGGAGAACTCCATCTTGAGTGCCCTGAATTTGCCATCTATCAGAAGATATGAGACAGAAAGCAAGAACACATGATTAAGGGCATATATAATGCTTATTCGGGATGCCATCTAAACTAGACTAACAGCTTCCATAACCAACTTAGCCTGTCCATAAAGCAAAACAACCACCACCATCACACTCCTGTTTATAATCCACAGTGAAAAATTTAATGAAACAATTTTCTAACATTTTCTCTCAGCACAAAGTGGTGGTTTCAGAGTTTTAAAAGCAAACATCTGTTCTTTCAGACTGAATTCCCAGCCTGTCTTCACTTTTCTGGAAAGCAGTATCAAAACACCTTGCGGCCAGAGCTAAGCATTTGAGTCTGTGTGCAGCACCAATAATACAAGCTCAGTATATAGACAATTTGTGACTTAATTCTACCTTTCTTAGTTGCAGACATTTACTGCTAAGCATTTACTTGATTTTACAGATGCCTGTAAGAAAATCTAACAGTCAATATGGATACTGGAGGAATGGCTTGCACCTTGAGAAATTAGGGTCCTTATTTAGATACCTGGCTTTAGAGGTCGTTGTTACCCTTGCTTAACAGACAATAGTTAAATGAAAGCTCTTCCTTAAAGGAGCTTTCAATATGTAGCAGTTGAAAGCAAAAGCCAGCTCAAACTTCCATTTAGCAAACCAGCAGAAAAACTGACTTACCCGTAGGGAGAACTGGTAATGGTTTTCCTTCCAGTTTATCCAAATCCGTAGTAAATAATGGTATTTTAGGATCATCATATGCAACAACTTCCCTTTAAAATATACATAAAATTTATTATTATTAAATTATTTAGGTTAATACATTTTACATAACCATATATTTATTATAATACTATTTTTATTATTATTGCAATTTGGCATTTACAACTGAAATTGAATTAGGCAAAATATCATGTAAAGCTTTATGTAGAAGACTTGGCTTTATGAAGATTATTAAAAAACAATTTTAAGTTAGTGAGAAGTTTCTTTGCATAACTCATCTGTTTGCCCTTGTCTGCTGTCAGAATTTCCAGCTATACAAGAAGTATAGCTCATGAAATTAAGGGAAGAATGATGTCAATGCTAAGGGTACCTAGCAGGAGCGAAGCCTTTCAGTACAGTCACCCAAACTTTGAAAGGGCTCGAACACATTGTATGGTTTCTGCTGTTCATTTAACAGAAATCCCATATGTAACCATGAGGCTGAAAACCTAACTGGGAAGTAGATAAGCTTAATATTAATTAGTGCTGATGTTTCAAGTACATAAATATTTGTATTTTTCTGCTTCCTCCTAAGCCCTCTACATTTTACTCTACGCATCAGTGATGTCTTTCTGCACATTTGTACAGTTCCCTGTTTAAAAGGTATTTATTCAGTTGCCATATGAAAATTAGGCTGTATCTCTAACAGTGATTTAGTAGGTTTAAGTGATAAAAATTTTTATAATTGATAGGTAATTGGAGACCAACCTTCTCACAGCAAGACTACAAAAAAACCCCCATTTTGAATATTATCTATCATTGTTTCAACATAAGTAATTATCTATGAAGTGTTCAGGCAAGGACTTGCAAGGAGTGAACAATTAGATACATGTCTTGATACTCTTCCACCATGGAACCAAGGAATAAATATGGGTATAGTTCCCCTTCAGCTGCATTAAAAACATGAGAGAATTGCAGAGAGAGTCCTCTCTACCTGTTTCAGTCTGTGTGGATGATCCCATGGATCAATCTCATGTTGTTTTATATTTAAATAAACTGTGTTAATTCAAGTGTAATTTCCTTTATGCTCCCACTCACCAATTGACATTCTGAGGCCGAATGATAATCTTTCTGTATGCTCCAGAAAGTGAGTAATCTCTGATTTTATGCCTCATGTTGTTGATATCAAGGTTGTCAGCTACCAGCATCTCCTTGTAGGCCTCACCAACTGCAAGAGAGGAAAATATTTAATAGGAGAGAATGTACTGTGGCAAATTTAAATGGCCTTTTTTCATGGATTGCTCCCTTCCCTTACATTCAGTAAGTTTTCAGCATATATGGGATGCTACACAGAAGTTTAAAAGTACTGCAAATCTTATTACCTCTTTACTTCTACACCCTGATTAGTAGAGGCAGTAACAAAGAACACATCAAATCAAATTTCAGCTGAAAACAAAATTTACAAAATACTTTACTGACATTTAAATGTCATCTCATATATGCTTTCCAATTTTCTAGACTTCAGAGGACTAATCTCAGGTATATGGAAAAAAATAATTAAAGGGCCAGACTACCCATTACTCTCTCCTTAAAAAGCAGCAGAGATAAATCAGTTGACAATTTGACAACCAAGTATAAGAACAGTTCAATCCAATACTGAGGAAAACGTGCAAGGAACTCATGACTAATCTCATCTATCAGAACACAGAGCAGGTGAAACCTAGGGCCAGCTACAAAGAGGCACTATACCAGCATTGTCCAGGCACACAGAAATGGTGTTAGGAAAGCCAAAGCTCAGCTACAGTTGAAAGCAGCAAATGCCATCAAGACCAAGAAGAGTTCAGCTGCAACATAAGGAATGAAAGAATACAAGGAAAGCAATGGCCTGGTGCTATATGGGGCAGCTGTCTAGTGACAGACATAAGGCTGATGGTCTCAGTGCCTCTCTTGCCTGAGCCTTGACCAGCAAAGTGTCCCAGGCCTCTCTTCTTAGAGGCAAAGTTACGAAAGAGAGGGGCTACCAGTAGTGGGAGAAGATACAGACTGAGAGAGCTGGCTCACATCATGGTGAAGGTTTCCCTATCATCTCAGAGATAGTGCAGATCTAGGGAAGTCCCAGACAACTGCAGAATACCAAGTGTTGCACCCAATTTCAGAAAGAGCAGGAAAGATAATTAGGGAATTACAGACCAGTCAGACTCCCTCTGGTCCCTGGGAAAAATAATTATCCTCTTTGGGTACACAATGACTGTTGTGATAAAGGGGAGAAAAAGGACGAGAAAAAGCAAAAAGCCCACCAACCTTACTGTCTTCTATGATTAAATTATTACACCTGTGGGTGAGGGGAGAGCAGGGACTGTTGCCTGCCCTTGCCTTTAGCAAGGCTGTCAATCCACAGCATCTTCGTGTCCAAGTTTAGAACATTACAGTGGGTGGACTGGTAAGGGGGTAACAGCTGTCTGGCTCAGCATCTCAAAGTATAGACACTACTGGTTGCAGCTCTACCTAAAAAGCAGAGTTCCTCAAGGAACTGAGATGTGTCCTGTGAAATAGTGGAGAAGAGCTTGAATTTACCCCAAGTAATCTGTGGGCTAAGCCAAGCTGGGGTGGCATTCAATACGTGCAAGGACAGGACTGCCATTCAGAGGGACTGAGGCACACTAGAGGAATGGGCCAAGAGGAACCTCATGAAATTCATCAAGGACAAAATCCTGTACCTGATTAACTCCTTGCAGTGGTACAGGTTAGTGAGAAACTCTGCTCTGCTGTCATCTGGGATTCCCAGTGGGAAGGAGACTGAGCAGAGCACCCTGGCAGCAACAGAAGGCTGACATTAATGTTTTAGAGATCTGCAGTGATGTATTGCTTTGAAAGTCACGAAGGTTGACTAGTTCCAATCCTCCAATCCTTAAGAACAATCTTAAATCAGACCTGCATTTTCAGAGTAAATATTTCAGTTAACAGTCAGACTTACTTTTATGCTTTGGATAAATAACATCAAATCCAGGCAATGGCATCACTACATCGTGGATAGTGTAGTTACCAACATCTCCTTCTTCAATGTGAACAGCTGTGGCTACAGTCAGGATAGAAAAATGAAGTTACCAGTATGGATGCCTGTGACAGTTCAGCTAAATTTAAAATGAAGCCTTCGATTGAAATAAGCTTACTCTGAGAAAGATAACTACCATGTTTTATCTCCACTTAACAGACAACATTTCCAAGAAAAGAAGTAACAGCCTCCAAGGCTGTCACAGTTACTGGCAGAATCACAGCCTGGCTTCCAGTGATTTAAAGCTACATGAACTAAGGACTGCTAGAGGAAGAGCCCCCTTCCATGTAGCAGGTCTACATAAAGGAGAAATACTGTAGGAAATGCCAGAGCAAATACAAGTGAAGAAAGTTTAACTGAGTGGAGCTTCTGCTTTACAACATACTAATACAATCAAAAACTTCTATGGTTAAAACTTCATAACATCTTTCCACAGTTCTTCATAGCTCAACTAGGCTTGAGGTCATTCTTGAGAATAATCAGTCCTCCATAGTCTCTCTTCCCTATCCAGTTATTTGAAAAGACAGGCCAACAAACAGCTCATGGAAGTGTAATACCTAACTTTCAATTCCTTGCACAATTTGTCTAGAACAGGGCAATGGATTGAGATATCACTGGGCCAAAATTGGTGAGAGAAAAGGAACTATTGAAGCAGTATTAGATAAACAGCTACATGCCTTGTTTTCCTAGGAATCTGAACTATACAGCATCACTGGCTTTGTCTGATTTTACCTCCTTTAAGTATGAGATCTCCTGGCACAGCTCTAAGCCCGTATTCTTCTATTCTCTTGCTCACCATATTATTCCACACATAACTCTGGTAGCTATGAATATACATTAAACGATTATTTCTTGGTATCTAGAGGTAAAGAAAAAAAAATTAAACACTGGAAAGATATACTTTCTGTTTTTTTTCTGACAATCATAACTAAAAAGGTGTATATTTGAAATGTTACCTTATCCAGCAAAAAGACTTACACCATTTCTTGGTATACATATTTGATTTTTGTTTCTTGTTTGAGAAAAGGATATGTGAAGAAATAATGCTTTTATACATTTGAAATATGCACAAAAAAGAACTGTGCTTAAGTTTACCAAAAAAAGCCTCCAGAATTTTTTAATTCTACAGGTCAAAAATATGGGTCTATTATAAAACACTGAATTCATATTCAACCTCTTGAAATCTTAAGTAAACTTCACAGCTGTGAAAGCGCAGTGTTACTCTAATTATCTTCTTCATAAACAAAAAATTATCCCCCAGATCCTACAATGGGCCCAGTAGTTTACTAGTGATGAGGTATTTTCTTCTAAGACTTGTGCTTGATTACAGCACTTGAAAATGACAAGTGGATCCATCACCTCTATATCAGGCTGATTCATTAGTCCACCATCAGTTTGATTTATACTTTTAAAGCAACAGGAAAACACTGAAATTGAACATCTGCACAATTCTCAGATCCATATTATATGTAGCTACTAAGTATAACTGTACTGCTTCCCACATACCAGAAAGATTGTTGTATAAATTGGAAAGCTCATTATGCATACATTAATTAGAGATGTCATCAGTTACTACACAGCAGTACTTCCAGCAAAAAGGCAGGATAAATGCAAAGATTTTTAAACTTAACCTTCTACTCATCAAGCATCAATGAGTTTATTTTAAATCCATCCTGATACCATCAAAAGAATGTTTATTCAGGTAAATACCACCCAGCTTTTACACTCACTATGCCAAATGCAGAGATTATGTTCTTCATTCCATACTTTAAGAGTCCACGTAGAAGTTGTCCTTCCACGCACCTTTTTACAGGTAGTTTCTTAAGTGCTGCTGCTGGATCTTTAGTCTTTGCCCATTCTTCTCTGCATTTGACTAAGTATCCCTTTTCAGCTAGAACAAGGATGTAAAATTAAAATATTTTAACTATACACCAAAAAAAGCATCCATCTCATCTTTTGTTAAAACAGTTGAAAAATTAAATTTTCAGTCATGGTAATTAGAGAATCACAGAACACTTGAGGTTGGAAGACCTCACATGGAGCTTGAGCAGACACTGTAAGTGCTCAGGTCCCTTTTCAGCCCCCCAGCAAGAAACTGAACAGCAAGGAAAGTGAGGCAGAAAGGGAGAGTCTGAAGATTGCTTCTCCACTGCTAAACTGGCTTTAGTTTTTCCTAAAGATACAGTTCTTGGAGAAGAGGCAGAAACACACGATGTATCATTTTTCAGTTCTCACCTCCTGGTCGTGGTTTTAATATCAAATCCATTACTTCATTCCAGTTGTTCTGTAGAATAGCTCTAGGATTCAAACACAAAAGTGTATTAAGAACTGACTGAATCTATTTTAAAGGGATTTAGCCAACTTATAAAAAAAATAAGTATTAGTGTTTAGACTTATGCAATATCCTTGCTATTATGCAAGATAACTGCTGAAGCAAGTTCAGAAACAAGATCTATCTTGAATCTAAATTTAAAACTGGTACAGGCAATATGTTAGAAAAATGTTCCCAAAAATACATTAAGTTACATGGTGATAAGAATAAAATTTAAAAAAAAAAAGAAGGGGGGGAGGATAAAAGCAACACATACCTGCCAATTTGATAAGTAGGAACAGCTGTGGTTCCAAATCTTTGCATTCCATAGTAATTAATGAATCCAATTTCCCTGAGGGAATGCATTGCTTGCTCTATCTGGTCATCAGTTCCTGTTATGTTTCTAGCATTAAAAAAAAAAAAAAGTTATAGACAGATTAAGGGTTTATGCTATTTTGAGATGTCCATTATATTAAAGCTCAACATCAACATTATATAGCACGCATCAACTTCAACAGTCTCCTGCCAACAAGCCTTCTTTTTTCTATCACCAGTTGCACTGATAGCACTTATCTATTTGAAGGAAAAAAAATTCTAACAGAACTATCCTAAATACCTACTAACATACTACCTGAGAACAACAGTGAAATGGTTCCCTTGTAGTTCTCCCAATTTCAGTGGATGGTTCTTGTAACTGAAATTTCCTAATTTGAAGTTCATCAAACATTTATTCAAATGAGCAAGTCTTTGTGCAGTGATTCTAAAAAGAAACAGGCAACAGTGACCAACCTATGCTTAGAAAAGCACATAAATACAGAAATGCTGTCATTACAAAACAAAAACCAGCAAGTCCAGTTTCCCCGATTTTCTACCATTGCCTTTCCAAAATACTTTAATGAAACAGTTAAAGGAAGATAATATATAATTCTTAAGGGTACTCATACAAAAGAAAATATACCTTTTGATAGACTGGTAGCACTGTTTTTTCATGTCTATGTTAAAACACATACTACAAAAATGTATATTGCAGTATTGATGTATACTGTACCCCACAGGCTGAACTCTGCATTACTTGAGTAACTACTTCATGAATACAGCCCAGTTAGCACAGTCATAGATACAGTTAAGTAAAATTAGCTACTGTGCTTGCCTAGTGCAGATGAAGGAACATGGAATCCAATCTGTCACCGATTCCTGCCATTTTTGTTGCTAGTATTTTTGGAAGCATACCCTGTTCTTTGCATCACCAAGCTGCTCTTGGACACTTCTGCTGAATTTTACCAGGATAGTGAAATTTATGAACCAGCATGGCTAGCATACTCAGCTCAGAACAAGCTGGCAACTGGCAATGTCCCCCCTCCTGTGCAGGAAAGTCAGAGGCTGTGGCACCTGAGCAGACACCACACAACACTTAGAGCACTCTGGAGCTCTTGAATACCACATTGAAAGTGATAATGTTAAAAAGTAAATGTAACAGCACCTGAGATGGCTGCACCACACATTCGGTTAACAGTTATCACTTTGCAAAGCTGCCTTGCAGCAACACGAATCTGGGGCTTCTCACAACTCACATATCACTATTTCCTTTTATGTGTGCTAACACACACATACAGAACATTGGAAGAAAATATGAACAGCTCAGCAGTGGATGCCCTCCTGTTAACAAGGATTTGGTCAAACCTCTGGCTTTCAAGCTGTGAATTCCTCACTCAAGGAGTGTGGTTTTCAAAAAGTTGTAAAAAGTAATGGAGGTGGGATATTCCAGCCAGATAAAATGATACTGTAATATCATGGGAGACATCTGCCATTCTCAGTTATGGATCTAACACTTATTTAAAGTGCTCAGAAACCATATAATTACCTTAGAATATGACAAAGTAAATTTTATTTTCTCTTAGAAGTTAACTTAAGGGAGTAGGTTAAGGCAGGAAAAATTCCTCATCCTTTTTTTGCTCCTTCTGACGACTCACAGATGAGCAAAGGCAGCGTTAGCCTTTTCTGGCACTGTTCAGAGAGTGCAGTGAAAAAGAAAATAGGATTCCAGTTGTAGAAAGAGAGAAACAAAAGCCAGGAAGGAAGTGGGACATTATTTTCACCATGCCATTCTGTTTTTCTGCTGTTGCATGAGATCCAAGCAGCCTAAGAGCACGTAGGCAATCTGTCCCACTGCCTGGGCCAAGTACACGTAACCAGCCTGTGACTCAGAGCACCACTGACTGAAAATATCAGTAGTAATCACAGAATACAAAAGCAATGTGGCATTTTCATTAACACCTGTGCTTTACAAGGTCAGGACCTGAACCTGCCATTTGTATCATTGAGTCTTTAAGGTATTTAGTGAGATATCCAAGCTACCACAGCAGAAGTGCAAATACTCCAGACTGTACTTTTACTTACCTGAGAACAGCAATTTCTTGAACTGTTATAGCCCTTTTATCCTTAGTTCCCATGTAGGAAAATATGTTTGGCTTCACTCTTAAAAGCAACAGTAACATATATATATTATCTATATTAAAATAGCAACAAATCAAACAGTTTTCAGCATAATTGCCTAGAATTACTAATCTTATAAATTAAAAATAGAAAAATATACCTACATTCCTCAGAACTGGGTTACAATTTGACATGTGTGTGACATTTTCTAATCTCATCCATGAGTACATAAAACACAAGGAAACTTCTCTGGTTTAATTATATGTAGACAATTCACTTTTACCACTTCAAAATAAAAAGTGCTTTCAAAACATGAACTTTGAAATACTTCTTTATACACGTTCCTTCAATCCACAAATGCACAGCCACCACCAACTTCACTAAAAAAAACCAAACATGTCCATTTCTTCCTTAAACTTCAAACATGTCTGTTTGAGTATCATGCCTGCACATTATGAGAGAATATAGGAAGTTAATTTAAAATTTCATCCAGTCCTTTTCCTGAGAGGAAAATTTTCTTTCCTTTTCACTTCGTACCTTACAGCCTGTGTTAGAGTATTTCCAGTTATTCCAGTTAAGGGCTCCAGGGGGTAGCAGGACTGCCATTACATACAGTTTTACACCTAACTATGCTCTTGCCATTCTGTTCTCAATACCAATACTAAGTAGTTCACTTGTTACTGTCTAGATTACAAATTTTTTTATTTTGGACAAGAAAGGCAAAGGGAAAAGAAGGGGAGGAGTGGGGAAGTTTCCCTATGAGTAGATCACTGAACTGACCCAATTTTAAAACTGCTCTTCCTCTGCAATTCACCATGTTCGTGTCATGCCTCGGCAAATCTTTTTGTTTCTGCACTCGATGGGGTGAAAGGAACTAAGCCTGTGTTGCCATGGAGAAACTAATACATGGAACAACAGTTTATCAACTGTAACTGCTTAGGAACCGATCAGCATATTATCACAACAATATCTAACAGGTTCATAACATACTTGCATATATTCACACATTGGGGAAAAAATGGCTTTTAATTCAGGTTATGTACCTTGAGGCTTTCAGCTGCCAAGACTTTCTCAGATCAGCCAATGTCAACTGTGGACTTTTTTCATAGAAGTAGTAGTCTTTAAAATTTCTTAGGCTCGTTTTGTTCCATTCTCACTGCCTAATTCTAATTCTAATTCTCACTACAAAAATTCTAAGTTTTAAATTTGATGTTCTAAAGTAACTTTTTATTTTAAACTGTCTACAAATTAGAGAATAGAAATCATGTGTGTTGATCTTATATAATTCTGAAGCATAACATTTACAGCAACAAGAAACATGGATGGGGAGGGCTGCACGCCAGCCAGGATGGCAGAAACAACAGCCTTACCTTAAAAATTTGGATAGGACATTAATGGCATCCATAGTGTCCTTATTCTCCTTGTACAGTACAAAATGGCAGTAGCTTCCCCTAGATTTTGGCCAAGAGTGCTTTCTTGGATCTTTAAAAGCAAAAAAGGTTAAAGTGTGACTTTTTGAAAATTTAATGTATTTGCTATTGCAGCTACATTTATTTTAAATATGCAAGATTCAATTTCTGCTATTTCCATCTGCTTTAAAAGAAATGAAAAGGAAAGAGTTAATTACTGACAGCAAAAGCTGTGAAGCACATTGAAAGATACCTCCCCTTCCACTGGACTGTAAACTTCTCTTTAAGCAGTTCTGCCACCTAGAAAATCCTGAATGAAAGAGTGACAGTTCCTTTGTCATTAAATTATCTGAAAATATAACCTAGTCATTTAATTGCTGTATCACCTGATTAATTTTTTCAAAAACATTATTATTATACTGACTTTCAGCAATAGAAGCTACACCACATTTCTTCTAGCTCCTTATATAATTAATAGTTGAGAACCACAGGAGCCCTATTTGTGGGAAGACTACCATTATTATTTATAGTACAGACATATTCTTTATTTCTGTATTACTTTTTCTGTGTGTCATGCAAAAGAGTGAATCGTATCACTACAAAACCCTAAAAAATTATGCTCAAAAAGTTGCTTAAAGATGGTTGTTTTTTAAAATCCAATGGGAGCAAGAAACCTGGTACAAGTGAGACATTAAGGTACAATCCATGGCAGGTATGATGCCATGCTTAGAGAGAAGGCCAGAGGCTAAAATAACTTCATATCCCACAGACTAATAACTGATTTACAATTCTGTGCTACTATTTGACATTTTCTGGAGAAGGAGACTGTCAATGATTCCTTAAACTTTTTTTTTGCACATAAAACCCCGCCCTGAGATAAAACTTTCAGTTTCCAATAATCCACTGTACATGGCATTAATGGGAAGGGAGACTAATTCTACAGAGGTTTAGCCATCAATTGTGAGGTTCCTTCAATTATAAGGTTTATCAATTCCTTGTTATTTAAGAACAAAACTAAGAATTTGTTTTCCTTTAAATAAGAGGTCCCTTACCTCTTGGTAGCCACTAAGCAGACATACCTGGTTTTGTAAAAAAAGGCATAAGCATCTTTCCTATCAGCAAAAGCTAACTGAAAAAGCCAGCCTTATTTCAATATATAAACACCAATGCAGGAAGGAAGTTCCTGGGAAATACTGCTTTTTCTTTCACATTTGTTTTATAAAGTCCAGATAATCCCACAAAGATATGTTTGTTTAGTTCTTGCTTGCTTTTGAGAAGCTGCCATTCATGCTCACACTTCTGCAAAGATAATTTTGGATGCTACAGTATAAAACACTATATGTAGAAGTTTTAGTCACTTAGAATTATAGCATCACTTGTCTTGCACCATCAGTTTCTAAGCACAGTCCCTCTCCCACAGAGTTTCTCAGGACCTGAACTGGAGACCTCAAGCTCCTGCTGGTCTCTCCTTCTGAGCCATCACTACTCTTAAACTAAGCCAATGAAACACTGCATTCAGCTGGAAGAGCAAGGTTCTCCATGAAGATCTCAGCAATTAGAAGGGAAGAGAGTAAGACAGAGCTCAATTCACAAAGGAGAACCTTCTCCATTCTTCATATTTAACTAATACATCTTGCACATGCTCATTTCAACACAGTTCAGGAAGTGTGCTCTAATGGTAATCTACACTAAAAGGATTCTCTAGGTACTATCAGACAAATGGGCTCCTCATGCTTTGGGCATCACAGCCATGACCCTACCCAAAGAAAGCTGCAGCCACAGTCCTGACACTCAATCATTCCTCACCCAATACTTCAAAGCATTCAACTGAGTAGACGGAGTAGTGGGACAATTTGCAATCCCTATTGCTGTGTTTCAGAGTCATGTTACATTTTTGACAATAAAATTGTATTTCCAAGCCCTTTTTCCAAACATTTTGCTGAAACATAGGCTTGGAAGCTCTTTTTTAACAGCAGGGTGTGTGAGAAATGCTTTTGAAGTTGTATAAAGACAGATAGTAGTGTCTGAAATACAGGTTGAAAGGCAAAGGCTTGGCTAACTGAAATCCATGAAAAATTACCATAGTTGTCAATATGTACTGTCAAAATTGATAATTCATATCACTTATTAATATAAGACTTTCTCTGCACCAAATGAATACTGCCTATACTGCACTATGAAAAAGAGGTAGAACAAACCTAATTCTTGGCTGTTTCAGGGCATTTTAAGTAATACTTATGTGTAGGGATTTTTAAGAAATTGTTACAAGTTTGGCCAGTTCTGTTGCTATTTAGGGAGGTCGTAATGGTTGGCATTTCATTTTTGTTAGTATGAAATGTCAACGTCTCTTACCTGTTGCAGTTCTGACCTCTGTCCCAATGCAGAGCATAAAGAGTACAAAAGAGTAGCATTTAATTTTTAGACTGTCGAAGGGTTTTTAGAGGTGAACATGCAGGTTTATGGTCATGGGATTGTTTATGCTTCAGGGAGCATCCAACAGCCAGGTGGTGGATGACAGCAATTTAGACAATTATGGAATGGAATCGTGCAGAGGCAAACAGTGTACACATGGAAAGCTTCAATAGAAGATGCAACAAACTTAATTTGTGGACAGTGATGAAACAACAGTTTACTGACAATTTAGTAAGACAGTATTGTAAATATGTGGAGGGTAAATTGACTATAGACACAAAGCTTCTGATTTTAAATTTTAAGAAGCATGTTTGGTAATGTTTTATGTTATCAACAAAACTAATCAGATATCTCAGCTAATAATCCAATATTCTACACTTCTGAAATGTTTCTTGCCTGGGGAGACCATTCATGACTAAGACATGTTTGTGGCTATATAAACAAGAGAGATAAATATAATCCTGACTGGGAAGAACTTAAATCTTACATCCATAAGCATTTGCACACACACAGAAACTGACACATCTCCACCAACAAATGCACAGATGCCTGCAGCATCACAGCTGGGGAATCCAAGTTTAAATAGATGATACTTTTCTACATCACAAGATGGTGCTCCACATAATGTTTTAATCCTAGAGACACATCACTAAATTCTTTTCAGCATATTTCAAATACTTATATTCTTTTATATAGTATCCCTTAAATCAGCTTAACAACATTCACTTTACTGTAACAGTGATTAAAGAATAGAAGCAGCAGAAGGAAAAGGTGGAGGAAAATCCATTACAAACCAACAGAGAACAAAACTGGCGGAGAAGAATTTTGTGCTGGTAAGCATACTGACTCCATGCATAAAGCATGCAAACATATGCATTTTCTAAACATGACTAAGTAAGACACATAAACACATAATAATTGGACAATAAGAATACAACATTCCCATATTTGCTTACAACAGGCCTTAAACAAAGAATTAAATTAAAGGGGAAATTATTTTATTTCCCATTTTAAATTACTCTATTTCCTTATCCTTCCTCCATCAACTTTGTCTTTAAAATTAAAGGGTTAGGTTTACATACCATCATTTGTAGTAGGTTGAAATGACAGAGGAATGCAACCAATTTAAACCAAACCTTGGTATCTTTCGTTAAATGTGCACCATTCTGCAGATAGATAATCCTCTAAACTTACAGTAGCAACAAACTTTTAGTAACTTTAAGAGATGTAAAACACTTTAATTTATTCCCAGTATCCAAAACAGCATTTTGCAAGATTAAAGTGGATAACACTTCATTTTGAAAGTCCTTCATTACTTTGACTATTTCAAAAGATTAAGTGTGATCCTTAATGAATAAAGATAATTTTCTGTAAATATAATTAGCCTTGCAAGCAGAATTAACAATCATAGTAAATAAACTATGTTTATATGAAACTATAACTCTGAGAAAACAAAAAGATGCTTGTCTCTATTCAAGCCATTGAGAATTTTGTCATGAATATTCAAGACAATCAAGATTACACCATCTATCAACCTAATGTGTATTTTCCAACTACAACCTCTTATATCCACAACACACACCTACACACACAGTTAAGATCATGAAAGTTAAATTCAAAAAATACTGGAAATAAAGTCTCTGTTTTGCGTATTCCCACTGAAGTAGAAGATAATGTTTTCTCTTCTAATATGGTTTTACTGGATGATTTGTAAAGAAAAGCAAGTAGAAATTTCAATTTAAAACATTTCTTGTGATCTTAATAATTTTAGATGCACAGTATAAGCTGAAATGAGGAAAAAATGAAGCAAGACTACATTAGGAAGCACGCTCACTTAAAGTTCTTACTAACAACTCTTACTTTGGGGATAATTTTAGCATTTACTTTACCCATCTGCTGTGATACTGAAACTCACTTGCCAATGCTTTTTTCCCAGCAGCATGATAAGCAATAATGTATTTCTTTCCATCTCGATCTTCTGTTTTAGTCTCCAGTCCTGGAAACAAGGACTTCACAGCCTGATGGATGATGGTTCTTTTTTCTTTGGTGTCTTCAATTACCTGTGATAATACACATACATGCAGAAACCAAATAAATTAAGACAAAGGGAAGGGTGTCTTAAAGGAAAAAAAAATAAATAAATAACTAGATAAGATTATTTAATGTATGAATGCTTATTTGAAACTACCAGATATAATCCTACTCATCTCTGTGCCCCAAATTTAGCTCAATAGTTATTCTTTGAATATGTGGAATATTTGAACGTTTAAAAATATCAAGGTTTTTATTTAATTTTCTTATCTTTCTTGTTACAGAAGACTACATTTATCTTCTTTTCTATTAAATCATTAAACACTGACCTTGAAAGCAGTGTTCCATCAGGATAGATGTTTTATATAAACCTCCTTATTCTTTAAAACAATACTAGACAGGAAAGCAAAATACTGCAATATAATCTTAACACCACAGGAATTAAAACCTGTATTTAAGTTCCTGTATTCTCACCAAAATCAAAGTGACAACTCACAGATGCATGAATTCAAGTACACCTGTAAGACTTTACAGACTTAAACCCTAAACTGGACACTGTTTAGGTGACCATCTGTCACATCACGTTCAAATTGCACTTATACTTTACATGCTTTATAAAGTGTGTGCCTTCTCATTCCCTCCCTGCCTCCCTCCCTCAGCCTCTCTGCCCCCATCCCAAAATTCATACCATTTATTAATTTTACCTCTATGGCAACACTAGCTTCCTTATTCTTAAAAAGCTGGAGCTCTTCTAAACGCTGCTTGTCTTCGTCTGACAGAACTGTAAATGTTTCTTCTGATGGGTCCTAATATATATTTGGGGAGAAAAAACAGACATCCAATAACCCTCTTCTAGTATTATCATGTCCTTGCTTAAGGAGCATTAAGAAGCATAGCCATTACCAAATCTTTACCTCAAAATTTACCTCATCATCCACTGGAACAGAAAAGTCATCTAAATGGCTCACACGTCCATCTTTGCCTATTTCATGGACAACAAAGTCTGAGTATCTGATAGAAAGAAACATGCATTACATTTATAAAAAAAAAATCCCACATCACATAAAGTCCTTTCCTAAAAAAGCTGTTTGTTAGCAGAATTCATTAAAGAATTCTGAATTCATGTAATTCAATCCACATAAAACAAACTTTACCATGAGAAAGTTGTACCTATTCCTACCCCCCCCGAAGGACAGCACAGGAACACATATCCAAATACAGCAGACTTCTTTGCAGATCACCGAACACCTGCTGTAGTTATTCTGAGTCATTTTCTCACTAGCTTCAAGAGACCAGTAATGCTTATTCCTCAATCCTAGTCATTACTGGCAATTAAGACTCTACTGCATTGCCACAATGTGCAATGCATTAACTACTGCATTATCTGTCACTTCAAAAAACCTGCAAAATAAAGTGCATTTCAGCCGCTCTACAGAAGGCAGGACTAACTCGCTCATGTCCAATAATAAAAACAGCTCAACTATAACAGAGCACAGTTGGTGGCGTGTGTTACAACTACTAAATGATTTTTAAGTAGCATTTGCTAGCAAAGTGGGGAAAAAAAAAAGAGAAAATAATTCCTATTCTATCAGTGTTGAAAGATGAGTAAAACTTCACCAGAAGCTTTCTACTGTACCTCCCCCAAGCACCCTTTTGCCATCCCTCTATGCAGATATACACCATATTGGTAGAATTTCCTCCTGAGGAGTATTATGTGTTCTCTCTTGTATTATCTGTAGCTGTCTAGACATGTTAGTGACGGTACCATAAAAATGCCAAGAATTAATTAATAATAGGTGTTAAAAACTAGGATCCAAAAAAACCCCAGAAACCCACGAATTTTCTACCACATGGTAGAAAATTGGCCAACCAAATTGGCAGATTTCCCAGAAGACTGTTTAGCACAGATTATGTTTCCCAGAGAAGGATTACACTAGATGCTTAATGCTGCACATAAAGATTAAATACATACGTAATATGCATATATCATTTTATTATGCAAAATTATCTATATATGAGGCCAGTATTTAAACACAGGGACTTTTCAGTGTGTAAACAAAGCAACCTTAACTGCTTTGCTATGTCAGGGAAACAGTGATTCTCACTTCAGTGAGCTTTTGCATTTGCATTCTGTTTTATATTTGCATTCTATTTTATTCAAAGCTATTCTTTAATTTTAAAAACCTAGGAGTTTCATTCCAAAAAGCTACTAAACCCCAAACATCTTATTAAATATATAATGTTTGTATATAATAAATTCCACATCCTGAATTTTAAAACCCTTCAATGTAAATGACATTACAACTGAGGAAACAATAATTTAAAGCCTAACTATTCTTGTTTGCAGACATTAGGACAAAAAAGTCAGAACAGTAAAGAACGAAAGAAGGATGATTTTGATGTCATTTTTTAGTGCATCTTGTATCAGCACTGAGAAAAGGTACAAAAGGTGGGTGTACTGTGTAAGGTTTTATGTGCGCTGCTGCCAGACAGCAAAGGAAACAGCAAAGGTAATCATGTATCTCTACTCATATACAGCCTCCATCAGAGCCCCACCAGAGGTGACAGAAAAATAAATTTTAAAAACAAAAAACAAAACTAAAACAACACCAAAAAAACCCTGTCACAGTATTGTCCCAGTACAGTTGGCTTGGACTGGACAAAGTAAATCTGACCATAACACAAATCCAATTCAGCTAGCCTAGTTCATGCCTGAACACGTCCCCAGATAAGTTACAGGGGACCCACGGGCAGCCCTATCCAGGATGAGCAGTAAGTACACCACTGGCCAGGATGCTGGGCAGGGAGACAGATATCAGCCAGTGGCTGTACAGCCTAGGAGATTTGAATTGGATATTTAAATGAGTTCTGAATAATAAATGAGGCTGTTTGTCTCATGAGGACCTGGATCACAAGTTGTGGCACTTTAGTCTCCCCACCCACGACTGGCATGTTATAACCCAAACATCACTCCCACAAAAAACCCCAGAAAAAACCCAAAACAAAACAAAACAAAAAACCCACCAAACAAGTCACAATCTAGAAAAGTCACAAATTAAACATTCTTTCAGTCTCAGCAGTAAAAAAAGTAATGAACCTCATGTAATCCAACTGCAACCTGTAAGTCCAAGAAGGAAACTGGAGAACTACAGCTGTGTTACACAAAGAATTAACATAAACAACAAGACAAAGAGTTACCTCTCTTTTAAGATTCCAGAAAACCCCTTATGAGAGCTAACAAATTTAGTTATGCCAACATCGCTTTCTGTCAGTCCATGCTTCATCATGTCTGCAAAGCTCTCTGGATCTCCATCTTCATCACTGTCCCCTAGGTCCTCTTCTTCCTGCTCCTCACTTTCATCATTGGGGATCATTTCACTTTTCATGTCTTTGAGTTGTTCTGTTACAGTTTCAATACTCTGCCCAGAGTCACTCCCTGCCTTAGACTTCTCCAATATCTTCTGTCTTTTAATTTCGTCTGCACTGGCCACATCATCCTCAGAGTGAGGACGTTTCAAGGACACACTATTCATTTCTACAGCTTCCATGTTTAAGGCACAGGGTAAGATAGAAAGCCCTGGGAAAGAAGAAGAAAGACTTATTTTCTGTCTGCTAAGAGCAATACCAATACATTGTCACTTCACTCCAAGGACTCTGCCCCCTGCAATTTTTCAGGAAAACCATAAACTTTCTGCATTTAAGTTAAACATCAAGTAAACTCCTAGAAACAGTACGTACTTGGGGGGAAAGAAGGAAGATATGAGGGCAGCATGCATGCTGGAACACAGCAGAGCAAGATTCAGTACTACACTGACCACTTACCACCATCTTTACTTACCATGTCTGCCTCCAGGCCTGTGCACACACCAGCTCTGCTGTCAACAGCAGTCTGGTGCCCAAGAAACTGTCTGTTTCCAAGCCTTCTCTCAAACATGGCTACCCTTAATTATTCCCTTTTCTATCAAGATTCTATCTTGCAAAGACGGAGACAAAGAGAATGGCTGAGTTCCCCCAAACTTGAAACCTCATGTCTTCCTTTTCTATGTTCTTCCAACACACAGAATGCCACACAGAACTCAAGGTGGCAGCAATTCAGCCCAAAAGGTAAGATGGATGAGATACCAAAATCATTGAATCAGTGAGACAAGCAAAACAACAAGGAAATTTAACAATCTCTGAGGACAACATGACTACTCATGCTGGTGGAATAGGGCTCAGAGCTGCCACCTTTGTGTCAGCAAAACCACTGCCTTCAGATCTGAAAAGAAGAGGAAAACTATCTCTTTGAGAAAGTTTTATGAAAAACAAATATTATTAAAACATATATGAATGCAATCCTTAGAGAAAGCAGCTGCCCCTGACCCAGGTGTTACCAGCTGCATTGGAGCAAACACAACTGCTCAGATGGGCATGTCAATAAATACAATTGCAAAAGTATTACCATCCCAGTGACCCAACACATTATTGCTATTTAGCAAGCTACAGGAGAGTACTTTGGTTTTATTTCAAAGTGTATAAAAGGAAACTGGAGTTCCTATAATTAGGCATGGATAGAACCTTTCTTCCAGCATCACCCAACTGGCACAGAAGTGTACTGGGGATAAAGTGCAGGTTTTGGTAGCAGGGTCTGGATGGGAAGAGGTCATAACCTGATCCGTGTGGGGCAGTTCCAGCTGGCTCCATAAACCTGCTGCCTGCCATCCTCCAACTCATCAGATGAGCACACAGCGCTTCCACTCCAGTTTATTTGAGAAACACAGAAGCAACCAGTGGCAGCAAATGCAAAAGAAAGTGCAGGAGGAGACACATGACAGAGTGCTCAAAGAGGCACAGGGAAGCATCGAGAAGAGGACAATTGCTGCGGACACATCTGGAAATGCACTCTTGGAAGGAGCCTCTCCACACTGGAGCAGGGATACCCCTGAAGGGACTATGGCCTGTGGAGGTGCCCACCCTGGGACAGGGACACCCTTGAGGGGCCCCACATGGGTGCAGAAGAAAAGAGCAGTAGAAAGAAACCCCTATGTACCAACCCCAACCTCCTGCACTACCACTGCCTTGTCCAAGGGACAGAGCATAACCTGAGGGATCAAAGAGAAAAGGGGAAGAAAGGAGTTTTCCCCAAGTCTGTGCTTAAGTAGTGGTCTTCTCTGTATATCACTAGCCAACTGGAAATTAAAAATTAATAAAATAGTTAATAAAAACTAAATTCCCCATGTTGAGTCAATTTTGTCCACAACAAACAAGTTTCAAAACAAACAGAATTCAGCTGTTACTGAGAAATTAATCTAGGCACAAAGCAGCATTTTAGAGCTATATACATCACCCTGTATTACTTCTCCAGTCATCAAATAGCATAATCTATCCAATTTTAAGGGTATGTTTTTAAAGAAAACCCTGCTACTAACTTGATAATCAGCATGAGCTGGGTTGCTAAGTAATTGTCACTAGTTAGCTGTTAGCCACTGCTGACTTCATGGCCTGGATTCCCCATTGAAGAGATCACCAGCTTAGGGTAAAGAGACAGGAATGACTGCTTTAGAAACACCTAAAATGTTTCGCTCAAATGAAGAAGTGAAAATGGATGCTACAAAAATATATGAATAAAAGGAAAATAAAGACTTATAAAATTAAGTGTATGTATGGCCTGAAGAGTGATAAGACACACACACACACAAGAAAGCAGAACAATTAGAAAAACAATGTACCTTCAAGCTGAGGGCACCAATTTTAGTCTGTCTTCAAATAAAAGCTCATAAAACTCTTCAAGAGGAACGATAAATAAAAGTCATAGCCAAGTGAAGCAATTCACCACTGTTTCCTGATTCTTTTCCCATGTACCATGATTGTTACAGAGGCTGGGTTATAAAGCAGTGAAGTGGAGAAGGCTTTTAAATGGCTTGTATCTTCACATAGCAAACAAAACAGCACTCAGCACAGCGAAATCCTGTAAGACATCTGCCAAAGGTAGTAACAAGAGAAATCTCATGCTTCTTAAATAAAACTGTAATACTTAGTTATTGAATTATACAAACTGTTATAAGAATTCGATACTAGGCAGAAACACTCCACAGCTGTCACACACAGACTATTCTCACAGCAGAAGAGTGACTCACATACTACAAAGTACTGTCCTGAGCCCAACGGCAGCCCTCATCGGGGATAAATTCTGCAGGATAATTGCCTGAAGGAGCACGTTGAAGCGAGCGGGGCACACACTGCCTCACCTGTGCAGATTGCTAGTGACAGGCACCTATTTTTTTTTTTTTTGGCAGCTGCTCAACTGTATCGGCCCTTTTTCCTGACAGGTGTTTCCATAAAAGCCAGAATCTGCATAAACACCAACTCCGCCAAGTCAGTGTTTTAACAGAGACTGAGTTTACTACTGCAAATAAAGCACTTGATTCTCCGCAACAAGAAACGCCGAGCGATTACTCCTGGCGCGGTACCTGTCAAGCAGGCACGGCGGGGGCTACACGGCACTAAGTAACACAGCCGGAGCACCGCAGCGCTGGGTACGAAGCTTTCTCATGACACGAGGCACGTGGGATTAAAAGGCGACCGAGGAGGGGACGATGGTGCAGCAGCAGGACCCCAAGGCCAACCAACCCTTGCGGCGGGGGCAGCGCGGAGGGCGAGGGTGGGGAGGGCAGCGGCGCTCGGAGCTCGCGGGCCGGGCCGGGCCGGAAGAGCCGCTGCCAGCACCGAGGCTGCCGGGGCAGGGCCGGAAGAGCCACTACCAGCGCCTAGGCTGCCGGGGCAGGGCGGGAAGACATGCTGGGGCCCGCCGGGGAGCGGCAGGGGAAAGCCCGGCGCCGGCGGGGGAAAGTTGCCCCGAGGCGGAACCCCCCGGCCCCGCGCCCGGGCGAGGAGCGGAGAGCCGGCCCCGACGCAGAGCCCCGGGCGGCTGCCCGGGAAGGGGGGGGCTCCGCCCGCCGCCGGGCAGGAGCCGCCGAGGGAGAGCCACTTACCCGCACGCCGGCACGGGAGGACGGCCCGGCGTCAGCACGACGGGGCGGGAGGCGGAGGCGGCGCGGGGCAGGCCCGCCCCGGCCCCGCGCGTGCGAAGGCGGCCCCAGGCCGCGCCCGCCCCCGGCCGGCCCCGCCGCGCCGAGGCCGGGTGTGGGAGAGGAGCCGGGGGCGGGCGGTGCTACCTGCCAGGGGCTGCTCCTGCCCACGCTGCCCTCACCGCCGGCCGCCTCGGGCTTCCTGTGGAGCGCCCAGGGTAGTAGGCAGGCGATGATTTACAGAAGAACGGCAGCTGTGCAGAACAAAAGTTTAATTTCCAAAAGCAGGGAATCTTGTACACGAGCCTTCCTGATAGTCCCCGGCATCTGAAACACATTGCGCTAATTGAATGTTAGTCCCAGGACAAGGCAATGTTCGAGTGCCATTCAAAACCTACACTGTACCTATGCAAATCACTTTAAAATTCAGGCCTGTGCTATCAGTCTTTTCTGACATAGTCAGAATGTCATCTTCTACCCTTTTTTCTATTTTAGGCACTGGTGCAAGGAAGGTATTTTCATTAACTTTAACACGTAGATTTGTCCTTATTTTTAAGATCGTGTGTGTCATGTCTGAATCCCAACCTGTCTCGGAGTACCTCTTAGCCAGGCTATTAATACCACTGTTCGCTGTCTCATACTTTTCATTCTTTCGTTGTATTGCATTCACACTCTTCTTGTGTGATGAAATTTACAAGTGGTATACATTTTCTCATCTCTTGTACTTACTTTTCCCCTTGGAGTAGAATAAGAAAGTAACACAACAGAGTACTTTTCTTGGGATTTAAAAAACCCCAGATATGCATGCATTGCTCCATGACTAGCTTATTAAAAAGACCCCACCAAGGAAAAAAGGAAGGAGCCAAGATGCAGCTCTCCCTAGTTCTCACCAGAGATGGATCCACAGAGTTTTATTTTATAAAGCCCTAGGGGGATCAAATCTTTGTCTTTTCTACAGAGCTTTAATTTATCCAGCCTTCACACTCGGAATTTCATTCACCTACTATATACCAGTAGAGATATCAGGAATGGATTCAGTGCACTTCTGAGGAGAGGTGAACAGTGGACTGTAAACAGCAATGGAGGTTAGTGTGGATGCTAACTCTGTAACAGAGAGCTTGTGAAACTGCAGGCCGTATAGCTTCTCAGTCCTGCCTGAGAAAGTAGCCTGGGAAATTCATGGGAGGACTCAAAACAATCCTCAAAGACAGAAAACAGCCTTGCAGGCGTTGTTGTCTGTCTCTTGTTTTCTTTGCAGGAGAAAGTCAGGGGGTAGTGTGCCCCACTGACCAATGATGGTAATGTAGTAGTTTACTAACCAATAAGAGTTTCCTTTCTGTACTTTCCACATATCAGTCTATAAAACAGAGCTGAAATAATAAACTACGAGACATTCTCCTAATCGACTCCATGAGAGTCTGTGTCATTCAATCCCAGCCGTTCCTAATAGAGCGACAGGTTAGTGATTGACAAGGCAGATTATGGCACTTCTGACAGCTGTAGTGTCATGGAGGAAGCCAGGGCTTGGACTATCTCCAACTCCAGGCTGTCCAAGTGGTAGGGGCAACACAGAATCATGTGTTGTTTGAACATTGCTGTCATTTGGCCATTGACTGTAGCTGTGGTATATTGAAAAGTTTCCTCACCTCTCCCAGGCAAAAACATTTAGCTGAAAATATCTGGCTGGGGAAAACCTTCATCAAGACTTCTACCATGCATTGGTCCAACTTTTTCTGTCATGTAACTTCTTGCTTTTTCTATCTTCTGCAGGAGAGCTTCCCTAAAATACTTATTTTTCCTCCTCCAAATTCCTACATTAAGTACCTCGTCTTCAAAATCCTTGTTAGTAATTAAGTAGCTTGTATCTTGCTTGCTTGCTTATGATAATTACCCTTCTCTTAGGTCTCCCTGTTGACTAGTGTTCATCTATCACCTACTACCATCAGCTCAGATAGAATTTGGAGTGGTATGAAGTACCTCATGCATTGAAGAACCAGCATTTTGAAGGACCTGCAGGTGCTACCACAAGGTAAATAGCTTAATAAGATCATTCCTATGCGTTTCCCAAATCTTCTAATATACTCAGAAAAGTTTTTTACTCCTTTCTCAATACCAACAAGCATTCTCTGACATATTAAAGAACTGTCTGTCTGCGTCTGAGAATCTACAGACAAAATCCTTGAGATCACCTTTCCTATGGTTCAGGGGCTGGAAAGAGGGAAATGCTAGCTCTGCTTCAGAGATAAAACTGATACACCCTGGCAAGTAAAGACCATCAGCAGAGACCACTGAAGAAGGCTTGCTCAATCAAATAAATTCTGTTATGATCTACCCTTAACATGGTTTCCAACTGTAAGCTGGCAAAGGGCTCATAGTCATGACCCCTTTCTCTTTCCATTAGTCAAGTGCTCCTTTTACACACAGAGTTATAGTGTAAAATATAAAAAGAAAATAATAATATGGCTGCAACTTGAGCTTGATTTTTTTTTCTTTCTGGTTAGTTTAACAATTAAAAAACCCTCAGTTATAAATGATCTAATATATCCATTGGGTGGTATAATTAAAATATTATTTTAATCTCTATTACAATGTATCAGTACATTCCCATAGAAACTTTGTTTAATGTAACCTAAAGGTGGTTTGTTTTCTGGAAAAAAAATATGACCAACCATTACCAAACTGTAATAAGTTTGTAATGTCTTCCTACTCTCAGGCTTTCCAGGAGGGGAAATCAGGATAGCACATCTCAGCAGATGGGAGCATAAATCTGGCTAGGAAAAGAACACAAGTGAGAAACATGTTGAGTCAATCTCCTCCAAAGATACTCATTGAAAATCTTAAGGTACAAAGTTGAGATGTTCCCAGTCCATAGAAAAAGCTAATAAAATGGAGCAGCAATAACTGCTCTCACTCTTCAGTTTTATGCCTCCCAGGGGCACAGGCAATCAGGCAGATAAGTTGTAATTTTACACCCCTTTGCATCAGCTGCACTTAACTAGTCTGATTTTTACCTGTCACTAATAGCACCACAGAGAACTAAAATGAAAGAACTATTAAAAGCCTAATGTATTTTTCATGTGTAGGTTGTTTGCATTTTTCATGCTTATTTTGAGGCCTTGCATGAAGCAAAAAGTGGGGGTGATAACTCATTACCATGCAAAATTTAAAAATATAATATTATAAGAAAAGGATTTTTTTGAAAATACAGAATTTTATTCACAATACAATTTCAGCGAGAAGGTTCTTTGAGGAATTTTGAGAACAGTCCGAAATGAATCATACCAATTTCCAAAATGACAAAAAAGGGTTTTCTGCAAACACAAATTATCCAAGTTTATTGCAATTTAATAGGCCATCACCTTAAAATTGATTCTTCCCCTTTTCCCTTCCACCATTTCTTTTAAATAAAAAGCTCCTTATTTTTCAAATTCATCTCTAAATCCTTTTGTCAATTAGTTGGCAGTAGAAGAAAGGTAGAAAATCATCTTATCTAGACAGACAAGGAGAATTTTAGTCAGAGAGGGTTTTTATTAACCAAGTCTGTTCGTCTCTAAAAAAATTAATGTGCTCTACAGGGTCATTATAAATGAAGAATGTATATGACTATAGAAAATCAACCTTAAGCATAGGATTGGGAGGTAACTGTGAAATATGTTTTCTCTTTTTACTTTAATTTCCCCATTAGACAATTGATTGAGGAGTGCTGTAAATCTTTGCATCAGTGCAGACGAAACAGGATGTGATCACCCACAGATCAACTATCTGAGTGGCAGAGTTCAGTTTTTGCAAAAGATGGTAAAGAGTAAATATAATATGAAATAGGGATCTGAGCTGGAGGAATAATTATATATTTCTGCCCCTATTCACAATTATCTCTGAAGGCCTTCAAGAGGTCAAAGACCTTCCTGTGTATTTGTGCAGAGGAGGAGGGGAACAGCTGAGACAGGACTGAAGTGTGAGCTGCCTGCAGGGCTGATGAGGGCCACAGAAGAGCGAGGGTGGGGAGAGATGCTGGGTGGGACCCTCTTGTGCAGCAAAGCTGCTGCCCCACATGAGGCAGGAAAAGCCAAAGCTACAAAGGTAGAGGGAGAAAACGAGTTCTCCTGTCAGCTCATGCTGCTTGAGTGCTGGCCTGCGGGGTAGCAGAGTGTGCTCTTTATATGCCTGCCTGCTTTGCCTGTGCCTGCTGTCACACTGGGTTTTCCATGAATTATTTTAGCTGCCTTTGATCACTGTTATTGCTGTGAAATTTTGTACCCTATTAAGCTTCTGGTAAAATGCCTGTTTTTCTCAGTGTAACTGGATCTGTCCACTAGAAACTGTTTAGAAGTCACAGCATTCATATCAAAGATTCACAGATGTGAAACTGAAATGGATTATGGGAATACCTGGTGTATTTTTTATTCAGAGTTATGAATTACTTTACAATCTCATTCCTCATCATCCGTACAGAAAATCCTGGTACCTGAGTTCGGTTAACTTCCAGATTATAGCCACAATATAGTAGTCCTTTGCATGCCTAAATCTGCATGTAGACAATAAAATCCAGAGTAAAAGTAATCCTTCACCTTTCTATCACCCATCACTTTCCTTCTGTCCTCTGGCATTCATCATTCACACATGGAGTTGTTCAAACTGATGAGCACTGGCAAAAGTAATTCCTGCGTCTTCCTGGCTGCTCGACAAAATGAGCACAGCTGATTTCAGGCTACTCTGTAGAAGCAGTACAGAAAACATTAATGATTTCAGGTAGGAAATAGGTAATAAAGTAAGTGTCATTTCACAGCAGCTTGTTTTATCTAAGCATTCACTGGGCTGGTGCATCCATACTAGGAGCACACAAATAAGGTGTCCTATACAGGCAAGGATGAGGAACGGAATCCTGAATCCTCTCAGGTACCTGCTAGGTGGCCAGCTGGGAACATGGAATATGTTCTGATAGCAACCACCTTCACTGTATTTTTCAGTGCACAAAATTACCCTGTAGCTATGAAATAAGTGCAATGTTATGGATAACACTAAGTTTGGTTGTGGGGCCCAGTAGAAGCTGGAGAGTGGGCTTGTACAGTGGTTCGCCTGATTCTGTTTCTTCTGTTAGACACTTGCCAATGTTGCTGATAAATAGTAGGGAGGAAGGAAATCTGAAAAAGCCCTAAACCAAGTGATAAAATAGAGTTTTAGATTCCTATTTCTGGTGCCAGTTTGTCAGACAATCCATGGAGTTACTAAAAAAGGTTTAAAAATAAGAGAGAAAATTCTAAATATAATTTTTAGTATTCAGATAGCCTCTGAATCTAATAAAGCTTTTCACTAAAATGAGACATTATATGCAGACTGTTTTGTTACATTTACTTCTCCAGAAAGGCACCCAAAACCTGTGCTATTTGTGCTGCTCTGTTTCTGTGGAAACTGTGAGTTGAAGTGGAATAGAAAAAGCAGGGAAAAGAGAATGAGAGGTGAAGTGGTTTTGGCTGTAGTCCCGTTGGCCAGTCACAATTTGAGCTGGGCTAAGTCAGACAAGCAAGCCCTCAGTACTGAAGTCCAGAGTTTCCTTTCTTCCTCTTCTTAACTTGTGGTGAGGGAGGAGCCTGGTTCGACAGACACCATTCAGAAAGTGGCTGCTTAAGCAATTCCCCTGTTTTTTACTCATATTAAAGAAGTAATATTTACAGATATTTTATGCAACAACAATTTTAGTCAATCGGGAATGTTAGAGAATAGCTACCTAAAGCAGTAGAGCGAGATTTGCTCTGAAAGGAGCCTTCCATTGATGGACAAGTTTCACAGTCACTGCTCTTTTGAAAAGCACCATTGTATCCTTGAAAGGACAGTCTGCTCTTCCAGGACTGAAAAGATACCTTTTCATCTTTCTAGGGCTTCCAACACATGCATGTTTTTGATGAATTGCTATGAAAGACAGACAACCTTGACTAATAAACTCAGCTCCTCATTTTCTGTTCCCTGGTAATTGGTTCACTGCCAGTCATACTGCTTTTTCCAAGAATAAAAACCTTTCTTTAAAGTAATATCTAAATTAAGATCATAATATATTGTGATTTTTTTCTATTGTTGACCAGTATTTGCCTGGCTGCCTGTGGGTGTGGGTGCAGGTAAAAATTCTACAATTATACAGTTGGGATTGATGGCTTTATTCTGTAGAAACATAGGCAAGAGTGGATCTGTTTCTACTATATACACACAAGAAAATGAGCAGACTATCATTGCAGTCTGGTGCTCCAGGTCAGAAAATCTGGGCATTTTCTTGTCTAGCCTCAGTAAATGCTGCTACAGAAAATCAAATGGAAATGTGCAGCACATAACATTATGTCCAAAGTAATTCTGAAATTACTGCTGGAACAGATAAAGCAGCTTGTAACAATGCAGATTCTGGAGGAAAAATTAACTGAGAAACTGACATCATCTTTTCAAATTTAGATTAAGTGTGTGCAGACCCAAAAATTTCAGAATAATTTCTTACAGATAGAAGGTGAAAGGAAGGGCCAAACAGGGAGAGTACCTGTACATTTTCAGGCTTCTGCATGGAGCAGTGAACACCTACTTCTTGTTCTGCTGTTGCTTCAGCTTCTTCATAGACTTTAAAGTCTATTCCAGTATCCCTCTAATCTCTATGCATGGGAGTTAGCGGTCAAACATGAAGAGAGTTGACTGGAACCATTCAGGGAACCTTGCAGCCCTTTCCTTTTGTATGCTTGTAGTGTGTTACACTGTGCATGAAAGCAACAGAAAGAGAAAAGAGAAAAAAGCAGAAAAGCAGGGAGTTGTTACCAGGCACTGGTGCTGCCTTCATTCTTTTGTGTATTAATGTTTTCATAAACTGCAGCTGAGTTGCAGGTCAACCTAACTTTTCAGTTTTATTTTATTTGTAAACCATTCTGCATTTTAGAACAGTGTTTGTTGTTTACAGTTGGCAGGTCTGATGGCACTTCTTTTTAGGTTTTTCAGGCTTTGAGTTTGACAGCTTAAGAAATATCTGTTTGTTGAACTGCTTACTGCTGTTCACTGATTTGTAATGAATAGGAAGTTCAGGCCACACAAAGACATTATGGATACAGTCAGAACATGCCAGAAACACAGTACATTGAAGGAACACTCCATTAACCCAAATCAGGCAGTGCAGGAAAGTGATCACATTTATATCAATATATGCTTTAGGAGACAAATTAGCCTTTTATTCACTGTAATCCATAAAATTCTCCAGGCACAGAACAGAAGGCATTAATCAGCAGCTATTTGGCTCTACACACCTCCTTACAATAGGGTCTGCAACTGCCTTTTTTAAACAGAAAAAATGTGAAAAACTCTTTCCAGTGCAGTAGGAAAGTCCCATTTGAAAATCGCGATAGCTGAGCTTGGTAAACAGCCTCCACAGAAACACTGTGCTCACTGCTGCACTGCAAGAGCACACAGCAACCCTGTGTGGGCAGTTTCTGTACAGAGACTTTCCTATGGACAACACACTCCTCTGCAGACAGAGTGCTCTTTCATAGGTCCATTAAGTTTTCATGCCACTGTTAGTCACTGCAGTTCTACAAATAATAATTCTGCTCATTTTCTTGGTGTTACTTTTCCCATTACAGAAATACAGTTGAGGACAGAGTGGCAATTACAACGCGAATGATCACGTACAAATACATTTTATTTCCAATGCTTTCTCTCTTGCTGACAACCATAGAGTCTAATAAACCACCAAAGCTTCTTAACACATTTTGAAGCATCCCTCTACAGAGCTGTTCAATCCCATGTTTCCTTAGATACATTCAGAAGAGATCTCTTAAAAAAACCTTCGTAAGTGTGCATTTTTACAAAATGCATTTATGTAGTGTGTGAACAGCATATGCATCCTCTAGCAGCACACAGTATTTGTCATTGAACTGATACTGAGAAAAAATGCTCTACAACACATTGCAGGCAGATTTTCAGAAGGGTTTAGCTCCAAGTATCTAGATCAGCTCCAGGTAGCTCAAGGTAACCAGCTCACAGTGCTGTACCCAAGTTAAAATAATTTAGGTTCAGGATTTTTCATAACTTTTAAAAAACCTGCAAAAATTATAAGGGCAAGTAGCTTGAATCCCCCCATGCCCAATAACAGCATATTGATAAAGGCATGCTCAGTTTTTCTCAGCAAGGTTTGAGACACATACTCAACAAGCAGGCAGCTTGAGTCACTGTATGGCTGCAGCTGAAACAATGTGCCTTAAACAAAGCTGCAGCTCAGACTAACAAATCCACTATTTGCTTTAAAGAACAAGATGCTAAATTTTGATTATCTGCTTTAAGTCTAGATGGTTCACATAACTAACCTAGAGGCAGGTGTACTTTCTGAGCTAAGAATACCTACAAAAATCTCTATTTATTTGGCTTCAGATCTATTGGTACTCACTGTTAAAAATATGAACAGGTTTAGACATTGGAAAGAATGCAGTTCAGCTGGTCCAGAAAAGAGTAAATGAGAAGATCTCAAGCTTGGTGCAAATTACAAAGTATTATCTTAAAATCATAACTTTGCAATTTTTCTTGCTTCTCTCAATCACAATGAAGGCATAAAATTAAAAGTCCCTTTTAAAATCTCTCTTACATATAAGTCACGTGTTCATTAGCTAAAAATAATTTATGTTCAGATAGGTTTAATTAAAAATAAGACAATGCTGAACTATGAAACCACTACTGTGTTTCATGAATAGTAAAGCAAATGTAGTTGTTTTTTGATAAATTTGTATTGTGTTCATTACAACTTCTCACCATGATGCCATCAAAATATTCTTCCAGTCTTTTTCTTTGCTTCCCGTATTTCCTCCCAATGCCCTCAGCTCCCTTCTGTATCTCAGATGCGTTCACACCACCTTGTAATTCTAGTAATTTGTACATAATTCTAGTAATTCGTACATCATTTGTACACCCTCTGCTTGCCTTTCTCCAGCTTGTTTCCGAGACCACAGTAGGAGAATGGGTTGGCTCATTCAAATCCTGCCAAATAGAGTTGAAGGCTTTTCAGTTCTCCTTCATTTGCTGTCAAGAGACACATTAGTAGTGGCTATCCCTAGTGTCCTCACAGTAACTTTGAGACTTAATAACTGGCAGAAAAACCCACTGCCAGCTTCATTTAAAATCAGGCAATCAATTAAAAATATATCAGAGGGAGACCGACCATTCGTACAAATCTTGTTTTCTTGGAAAATATGCTAAGAAAATACTAATAGAAATCCCACTAAAAATTAAAACAGGAGTAAAAAACCAATTAAGATAGCTTTATGGATGTTTCATGTAGATGTTTTAATTAACTTAGAGTATGGGATTGCTTGCACTTAGTAGAAACAAATAATTTTCCACTTCAGAAAAATAAATTAAGAAGGAGGTTAAATGAGTTACAAGATGAATAAATTACTTAGCGTGAAAACTCAAAAAACTTTAATAAAAAATTTCTGGCATTTCAAGTGTTCTGGTGCTAATATTTCTTGACATTTTTAAATTACTGTCTTGCAAGCTGTAGTACTTATTCAAAGAAGAGCAATTTGACATATATCTCTGTTTAGGTTCTAAACTTTCAGCCCTACAAAAGGATGATTTTCAAATTTAATTAAATGCTACTTGATTAAGAAGCTGTGTCTGTGGTTAACTGAGTGTCTGTTCTTCATTAATAGATGTCTTTGTTGTGCTGCTTAGGAAACAAACATAAATGCAGCATGACAACAATATACTTATCAGATAGCTTTTTTGCAAAGTTTTTGGACATTGCAAACAGAAGTTGGGAGTTAGGGTACCACGACCTCATTAATTAAATTAAACCGTCCTTCAAAGATGAGTGTAGTAAAAATAGAGATGTTTAAAGTCTAAGTGCTTAAATATATGGGGTGAAATGTTGCTATATACAAAGAGGGATTGTTAACCAGATGTCAGGCCTAGAAATACCCCCAAAATAACTCTTAAGAAGTAGGAAATTAATGGTACACTATTTTAAGGAAATCGGGGAAAGAATCTAAAGTGTTTATGCTCTTTTGCTGTCTGTTCAGGAAGCATGATTAAGCAGTGATTAAATTTAGAAAAAAAAAAAGGTTTTTATACACACAGTATTCAACAAACACATTATTAGTCTAAAACAGTATAAAACAGTCTAAACTTTCTCAATTCCAGTCTAAACTGCAAAGTGTTGTGCTGCTCAGTATAACCAAACCCTAGTTCCTTAGTTCCTTCAGATCAGAGACAGTACCAGGGCACAGCATTTCTGCTTACTGGCCTCATGCTCAATTCTTATTCCACCCATGAAACTAGGTGGTAGAGAAAGTCAAGCCTGGCTGGATTTCGTTTCTGTGTAAGGCTGAGAAATAGTTGGGGATTCTGGGTCCTGAATTTCAGATTGACTCAGTGGTCTACTGGCCAGTGAGACTGTAATGTATTGCTACATGGCAGAGTGTAATTTAAGGTCCAAGATCACAGATACAGTTCTCAGCTCCGTAGATCTTGAGTAACTACAGATTGTTCTAACAAATTCAAGCTAATTTTAACCAGTTGACTTGCATTCATCCAGCAATGTAGCCTGCTAATTTTCTAGGTTACTAGTTCATTAATTCACTAATTTAGCACAGAGTAACCCCAGGTTCCCAATAACAGGCTGCTGCTGTAGTACCCAGACTAGCTCATTTAGAGCTAACATAGACATGCTTATGCAAGTTGTACCTGGATCTTTGTCTGCACTGGGCATTAAAAAAAATACAGGAAGGCATGTTTCTTCCTGATAACAAAATCCTAAAATTACTGTGATGAAACTCTGAAGCATTTCTTCTCAGAGAGAAGAAAACTTAAGAGTTACACAAGGCCACTGATGTCCAAAAATAGGGCAGGAGAGGAAGCATGGCATATACTTTTATACCTTGCAATCTCTTCCTGAAAAAGGCACATTAGGAAATATTCTTGAGATTCCCTGAGTCTAGTCTTATCTGCCTAGCTAAGTGGATAAATTAAAGTTATTTGGTATCCATCCCACCTATTTAGCAGAATGAACATCAATTGCAGCATGTGCACTGTGCTACTATTTTGTGGCCTTGCACACTTCAAGACTACTTCTATTTTTGTCTGTCTTACTCATTTTCCATGAGGGACCATACAGCAGTTTAAGTCCCTGTTTTCACATGGCTTTCTCCATTTCTGTACAGCTATTTCATTTAAGCAATGCGAAAACAGAGCTCTGGGACAGCTGTGTCTGGGCATGCTGTGAGCTAGCTGGAGACTCACACAGCCTTCTAGTGGTCCTCTAGGGTGGGCACAGGAGAGAAGATAATTCAGGGTGGAAAACTCTTACAGATAAACATTTTTTGTAAGTCTGATAATAAAAGAATCAAGTAGGAAGTCATTCAATATCAGAAAAAGAAAATAAAGTACATCTGTGTCTCCATTCACATTTGACAGCTTTTGAGGCAGAACAGTTTGTATCAGATTTTAGACTGGGACAAAAAGGGCTGTACTGTAAGAAATTCCTACAGCAGAGGTAGTGAAGTGGTAACTGTGATGTGGAGCAGGTCTCAAAAACAACCAAATGGACAGAGACCATGTCATTACCAAAGGACAGATTCACACAGAAACAGAACTGATAACAGTCACTGCCTAAAATGGATAGAATTACAGCATCATCACAATATAACCTATGCAGGTATTAATTAGTATGAGGGATAGCAGATGGTGTAGTATGACTGTTCCTTTGGCTAAGGTCAGGAGTTCTAACTTCTTCTCCTTTTCCCCCTTGGGACCCTTATTCTATTGGGTATGTGTACATAGAATCCAATATAAATTCCAACTGGTGAAAATTTACCTATGCAATTAGCGATTTTCTCTATGCATGATTTAACTGGTAACTATTAAACTCACTGAAAGCTGGGATTAGATGCTTAGTGAGAACCAAGTGCCTACCTTTTTATCTCCACCTGAATTTTGTGAGTGTCACACAAGTACTAATATTAAAGCACTGTTCCAGGTAGTGCCCACGCTAAATCCCACTTGTGTTAAGTGAAGAAATAATTTTGTATTTGCTGTGTTTGGTGTCTTTTAGTTCAGAGGATGCCTTCCAGCCAATAAGATAAGAATCAGATTTATTTTTAGCTAGCCTTAGCATTATAATTCAGGTTCCTTTCAATGTTCAACTGTGTGTTTTCTCTGTTCTTGCTTGATGAGTCTTACAAATGACTGAAATATGAGGAAAATCACAGTGGTCAGTGAAACTGTTGGAGAGAACTCTGTTCTACAGCTTACTGTCTCTCTCCATTCAGTGGTTGGCTAATTACCTGCTAGACTAAAATGGTCTTCTACCAGATATTGGGAAAACTTGTTTCCTCTTCCAGTTTGGGATCTCCAACTGATTAATATATTCTCATGGCTCTGCTGTTTGAAACCTTAACTGGTAAACATCCCTTTTATCTGACAGCTCCCGTCCCTCAGCAAGGGCCTCCCTAACCATCAGAGCCTCTATGTAAGAATGCATTAATATGAAATACTATAGGCTCTATACACTGGCAGTATGGGATACAACTGTTTCTGAACAGAAAAAAGAGATGAAATGAAAGCACAGTAAGTACATAAAATATTAATTTAAGGCTCAGCATGATACGAAGTGTTACAGGGTGACACATTTTTTTCTTTCTTCTCTCTGTGGGCAAAATCAGATACACATTTGGTGAAAAGGACCCTTATCCAACAACAATTTAAAAACCTCAGCAAAACAAAACCAACAAAAAACAACTTGCTGCAAGTAAACCTTGGACATGGGCCTAATGTGCATCTTGAGTTTTGAAAAGTAAGATGAGAAGTAGTTGCCAATAGTTTAGGGAACAACTGGAAAGTTAGAATACGTATTACAAAATCAAGAACAGTTTCTTGAGTTGCTCTTTCCCCTCATGCCCAATAAACTGTAGCACCCATGTTTTTATCAGGTGATATACAGAGAACATATATTTCCTATAATCAGTTTCTTCAGCTGGCCAGGCAATTCCAGATTTTAAAGAGTAATAGCAAATCATAAACACCTGAAACAAAAGACTATTTGGACATATGTAATACTTTTATATGAAGACCAGGCTAACTCTAGAGAAAAGGATAATAGTGTGCTGGCAATGCAGACTTCCATTGCAATTGAGATTAATTTCACTGCAAATAAGATTTCTGCATACTTTTTTATTTGCAGGTAAATTCCCAGTACTATTTCATACAGTACTTTATTTTGTAACAGAATTCTTAGTCCTGAACTATGCATTATTTTGGGGAAAAGAAAGGACAAGGAGCCTCATTCAAAAATTTGATCAGGGCAGGCAAAGATCACAGTCTCTTAGAATTATTTAGGTTGGAAAAGACCTTTAAGATCATCAAGTCCAACCATTGTTGTTATAACCAGAACAGACTTAGATAAATTAGTGTGTACAAAAAAACATCAACATCGTCATATTTCTGCATGGATTTCAACTACAGTTCAAAGGAAGAGACAGAAAAGGCACTCTGTCCTGGGTTTTCAATAGGAGGCATACTGTGAGTGTACTGAGTTCACAGTAACATTTCTTGCTTCTGTTCCCATATAAATGGTCCAGTGCATTGTTCCACTGAATGCAAATAGTGCCAAGCATGTTGGTAAACACGTTGGTTTGGATCTATCCTGCCATCAACTAATCAGATACATATTGTCACCATTTTGCAATTGGTTCTTTCCATCCTTCTTTTTCTGCAGTTTTCTGCAATTTTGTGCTTACATTAAGAATAATGTATAAATTAGGACAGAGGAGGAGGTTTTAGGAAATGGATTTATATTCCTATTGCAACCAGTATTTGAAGAAAATAAAACCCCTTATTTTCAAAACAAGTTAAAGTCAGGTATCTGAACAAAAAAGAAGTCACTGTCCTGCACTGAATTTATTTCTTCACTAGGAGCTGAAATAGCTTTAATAACAAATAATTATTATTAAATAATCCTAATCTAATAATTCTTTAGTTTTGTGGTTTATCTGTACCAAGGCAGCCCAGCTAGTAAGGCAATTAGTGTTCTGGAAAATGGATGAAATCTTCATGGCTTAGAAGTTACTGTAAATAGACAGACTTACTGTGTGAATATATTCTAACAGTGTAGTGATTTTAAAGGCCTGATTTGAGTAAACAGTGCAATGAAGACATACTCTTTGGTGACAATATTTACATTCTTAATGTTTATTATAATAGTTTGCAGCTCTGAAGGCAAAAGCATGTGAATATTTCCTACCACAGTCATTTGTGTTACTACAATGAATGGCAAAGTGGGCGTAAAACATGATTAAATCAAACCCAAAAAATCAAGCCCACGGAATTAATTTCTAAGAAACAATGCACACAGCCCAATTGCAGTAGATTAATTCTTTGTGCTTTGAATGAACATAGATGACTGTTTGTAATATTTTCACTGTGATTTGATGTTACACATCTTATGGTAGGAGCACAGGGAATTTCCCATGCCTAGAGGTGGATAATCAGTCTTTCTTCAGTTCTTTGAAAATAACAAGATTCATTCATGAGTGTTCTTTGTGAAGGCTAAAAACGTTGGCTAACAAGTTAAGCTATTTCTGCTTTTATCTTAACGATTATCTGTAAGATTTTCTGCTTTTGAAAAAATTCCTGTTGCTGTTTTGCATGGTATAGGTATGTTATAGACCTATCCAGACAGAATGAAATGGAATGGCTAGATCATACCAGTTTTGAACCAGGCTGGTAGTGCCTATTACTATGAAGCTGGCTGACATTTCACTTTGTAAGATCCAGTTACTGTTAACTTTGTAAAACTTTAATCATATGGAATGAAATATCCCATGCTGAGTAATGAAATAATTAATACTTTTAAAAGAATGCTGTTTTGATAATATGACAAGAATCTTCAGCCACTTCTTGGAAATGCCCCTCTACCCCAGTAGTTCCTTAGATTCAGTATGTAGTCAAAACTAATTAAGCAAAAGAGGCAATGTTCTGTGTATTAATGGCAAACAATAGTGTACTGATAACTATAGCTGCTAATGCAGGTTGCCAGTGTAGCTGAGCCATCCTTTACCAAATGGTTGCTTCCTTTGAAACAGGACAAATCTGCTGTCAAGATGAAGCTCTGGGACTGTACCCAGACAAACTTGTTTGGCCGGTGCCTCTTTACTGGGCATTCCCCTCACAGAAGTTTATTTCAGTAGGCATTGTAATCTGAAAGTTTGTAAAGGAGCGCTGGTCCTCACTGGGCGGCAGTGGGGTAATGGCTGTTAATTTCCCAGAAGGGTTTTGGCGAGGGCGTTGTAGCGATGTCACACTGCAGGATGTGTGAAGAGAGGACGTTTGGGGTACTACTGACATAACATGGCATCATCCTACCAGTCAGCTGGTGTCTGATTTTTCTGAAGGCTGTGAAAACATCTTGTATCAAGTAAAAGTACAGGGGAGGTAACAGGGAAGAAAGAAGCTTTATTCTTCCAGAGAAAATGAGTCCATTGCTTCCTCTTACATTACACTTAAGCTTATGGTTTGTCCCTTATTTTTCTCATCGTGACTATTGTTTGTGTAGTCCAAGTCAAGAGCAAGGGAAACGGGGTAAGCCCTGCATCTGATTTCTAATTGATTCTCATCTCACTGGTTGGCAATCCCTACCATTGAGTAGAAGGCTGAGATTTCATAGAAAGAGGCCTTAATATCAAAGATATGGCATTGAAATCCTTAGGAAAATCTGCTTAAATGTGGGTGAATTATGAGACTTTGTAAAACAGCATTTTGTGCATGTTGGAGACATGTAAGCGTTTAATTATTAAAATCTGAAAATATTCCATGCTGACTTAGCAGATTAATCTCTCACATGCATGACCAGACTGCATAGCTGCCAATCAGAAAGAAATAGTAGGACTGAATCCAAAACACCACTGCATCACTCTGAGAAACTTGCTATAATTGCTTGTGTTGAGTTTGAACAGAAAACTGGGAGCAGTTGCTAATCTTTCAGTGATCCTTTCTTCCCTTGCTGACCTCTAATCAGCATGAAGGAAGAAACCATCCAATTTAAACAGAACAAGAAAATATTTGAAAAACAAGATGATGCAGGTCAAGATGAGAAGGGCAAGCTGGATAAAGAGCTGGGAACAAGGAGTGGAGTCTAATGAAGAAATTTAAGACAAGGACCCAGGAAAATGGAGGAAGCTTAATTGAAGGGGTGTTTGTGAGTCTGCTGGAAGTAATGGGGGAAGCTAGAATGAGTAATTCTGAAAATCTGAGTCCTTCAACACTAGAAAAAATATTTTCATAAAAATATTGCCAGTCTGTTTTAATTCTGTTTCAGATATAAGTTAAGTCATGCCAGTTCATGCCCTATTTTAGACAACTTTCAATACATATCTGGGTTGATGCAGCTATTTCTGGGCATAGGTTAGTCTTTAATTTCACATCAAATTGGTGTTAAACCGGTCTGCTTTGTCCTTTATGCCTTTCTTCTTTTATTAGTAATCCAAATTAACTTGATAAACAAGAGTTCTCTGCTCTGTAATGTAAACTCTGTGTAGCTGGCATGCACTGTACCATTTTATAGATGAAGAAAATTAGTCAGGTGAGTCATGTAATTTGCTCTAGGAAGGGCACAATGAATCAGTGAATGAGCCAGGAATCTAAACTGAGGAATTTCTGACCTCCTGTTTTTTTTTTGGAAATCCCAACTCATGCTTCCTGCTATTTTTTCTCATTACACTACTGAGATAACAGCCTACTTTTCTTGTTTAATGCTCCTACTTGTGCAATGCTCCTATTAATGTTAACTGGTTATTCTTAGGCACAGATGAGCCAATAGTCTTGACCTTACAAGAAACTTGGCTACTTAGTCACTGTTGCTTAATCCTTCCTATCTGTTTGTTGTCTGTGTTGCTTAAAAAGAATTGAGAATTGTCCTCTTTGCTTTGTTTACATACTAGAGGAGGAAAAAACCCACTTCGGTAGACAGAAAATTCTTCAAGTGAGCAAGAGAAGGACAGACTCATTGTTTGTATGCCTACTTGGGTGTGTCATACTTAAAGAAATTCAGAATGGGGGTGGGAACTGAAGGAACAAGAGACAACAACGAAAGGCGAGAGGATGAGAAGGCTGGACTTGCATATTAATGAGAGCTTGCCTGTAATTGGGAATTTCCTTTCACTATACTTTTCTTTTTCCTTTTTCCACCACTTATCGTTTCATTGTTGTTTTTTTTTTTTTCTTCCTCTGCCTTATGTGTTATTTCATGTTTGTTCCGTTCTGTGCAAGAGCAGAGTGAAGTTGGCTCATATCCTGATTTCTGAGAAGTGCAGAAATAAGGATATGAGCCCATGCTACTACAGAGTGGAAAAGCAATGCTAAAAGGAAGTAGCACAGAAATCAGGGAAAAATTTTCTAACATCCCTCTGCTGAAGGAAGAATTTTCAGTTATTCTCAGATGGATGACAGTATCATGTTTACAGGACTGCTGCTAGGTAACTTCTTTTTCTATACAAAAGGAAATATTTCAAAGGGGTAATAAGGGAATATTTCAAAGCTAGGTCAAAAGGAAATAAACCAAATATCTGTGGGTATCAGGTCCAAACTGTGTTATAGACAGGCAAGAATACCATTCCATAATTTGATACTTAATTCTTCTCTCCTGATGTTTGTACCTAAGATCACCTAAATCTGCTATTGTTCCCCGCTTCTGCATGGGTCATATGACCTGAACTTCACAGCGCCTTTCCCCTGAGTGAATGAGCTCTATGGTAAACACTGCAACAAAACAGATACCTGTTCCCATAAAGTGTTCAGAGAGAGACTGACAGATACATTCTGGTTCAGTTCACCTTTATTTTTTACACTGATTTTGCAAATGCTGCCCTTTGCTATTTAGTCTGCCTTCTCTCTTGGCTCATCATTTCCTTTTGAAAAAGATGCATGTTTAAATAAAGATGGAAAATTTCCCTGAAATTAGTGGATTCAAATAAACAGGGTAGACTCTTTCTTAACAAAAACATAAATAAAATTATTCTTGTCATTTTTTAAAATTTCATTTACTATTTGTGTTCTCAGGGAATTATTCTCTTGAAACAGAGAAATAGCATGGGGGTTTGTTGGTTTTTATTTTTTCATTTTCTGAAATACGTTTAGCCTCTACAGACCTTAATTTACTCTCCAGTCAGTTAATTGTACATGGTAATCCTCTATAAATACATAGAGTCTCAGTGATTTTTTTTGCATTTCTGCATGACCATTCTCTGAGTGATGCTTGGCAAGGTAGGGGAGGAAGAAAACAACAAAACCCTGATAAAATACAGTCCCAAAATATGTTTCCACTGGAACTGAATGGAATTGTGTGTGTAGTATACACCCACCTGGTGCCAACAATTCTTTTCTCTGTGTGCTGGTGGGTTGTTCCCTTGCCCTGATTATGTTGCTGACATTATGCTCGTGAGGGAAATTCCTTCCTGACTCCAGACCAAGTGGATTTATAATCCTGTTGATGTAAGCAAAGCTCCCTGTACTTATCTAAGACACAATTGTCCAATCAGTTCTACATATAAAATTCCTGCTAAAGTAAATAGAATGGCACACGAGTTGCTGGAAAAGATGATCAGGACTCTGGGATGGTTTCTGTTCTAGAGACATAGCTACAATATAACTTTAATGCAGCACTGGCCTGACAAAGAAAAAAACCAAGTCTTACTGTTTTCTCCATCATCAGCTGCTTCTCTCTCTCATTCTCTACACAGGAACAAGTGTTCATACAGGCCCACAATTTAACCAGTGAAGCTAAATTAGCCTGGAAACAATGAGTAAATGCATAGTCTGCTTTCTTAACATTCAGCTATTATTAATTTTCATACGCCTAAACTTTCTCGGCAGAAAGCCTTCAAAATTTCAATAAGGCCTTCTGTTACCTAACCTATCACACTGAACTAAAAGACTAACTACAGTAAGGGAGAAATGTAACCTATCAGCATTGCATATTACTGGGAGCAGTTTATACTGGAAATGTTTATTTCTTGTGTACTTTTATGATGGAGGATGGGACACAGAAAATATTTTGATTTAGAAATGCAGCTGGGGTGCCTCATGAAAGCTGCAGTTTAGAAACTTCATGGTCCTATTGTTTTCTGTTCACCAGGCTCTCTAGTCAGACAAAAAAAGCATTATACAGTGTAGTGCCTCCTTTTTTTGGGTTGTCTAGCTTTATCTTTCTGTGGCTCTACCCTTCCTAAGCTGAACTAACCTGACCTAGGGATTCAATTTTCTGTCTAGATGAAATCTCATTGATCCAATTACTTAAAACCAGCAATTACTGCTAGTTCCCTTCACTCTCATAATGCCTTGACTGCAGCTGCTTTCAGGATCTTCATCCTTAAGGATTCTTTGTGTTGTCATTTAGGGGAGCGGTTCTGCCTCAAAATTTAATGACCATCCCCCGTTATCTTCAGTTACTATGCCTTGGAATTCCAGTGCCACGTGAAGATAAGACAGACAAGCCTCACACTTAGACTGGAGCTTTGGATATGACCCAGATCATAGTTGGCCCCAGGCATTAAGATATAGATGGCACAAAATTTCAGCCATAACACTGTGAAGCACCGAGCCATGCTGTGCATAGCTCAAGTAAGAAGGGACAGTGTTCAGTGGGTGATTACTATGCCAAATCTGAGCAGCGTTTGGTACCATGAGCAACAAAATGCCGTTGGCAGGAAAAAAACAGTTGCCGAGAGTTGTCCATCATGATACTCAAACAACTTAGTGAGAATCAGAATTAAGGAAATCTAATTTCCCTGGCTTTGGCAACGAGGTTAATTGGTTCTGGCATCTCACCCCACATAGGTTTCGGGACAAACTAAAGCTGATCACGCCCCAGCTGCTGCCATGGAGAGAGCCTTACACCTCTCTCCTCTGCCCCTTGCCACCGCTCCTAACGTGGCACAGCAACAGGGCGGATCGCTCCGCTACTCCGACCACGACCCGAAACTTGGCAGAATTAATTCCCATTGGGCTCGACAGCCCGACAAAGCCCCACCTCGGCGGCGGCCGCAGGGCCGCTCCCGCCTCAGGTGCGCCACCCGCCGCCACCTGCCGCGCCCCGCCCGCGCCTTTCCGGCCGCGGCCCCGCCGGCTCGGCCGCGCCTGCGCAGCGGCGGCGGCGGCGCGGGGCGGGCGCGGGGCGGCGGTGCCGATGCTGCCGGACGGTGCCCGGCGCGCGGTTGCGGCTGGCGGCGGGGCCGGGAGCGGGAGCGGAGCCGGGCGTGGAGCCGGGGAGCGGCGCGCCCGCCGAACAGCGCGGGGCGATGAACTCGCGCAAAGGTACCGCGCTGTGCCTGCCGGGCGGGAGCGGGGGGGGCTGCGCGGCCGCCGCCGCTCACGCCGGCTCCCGGCTGTTCTCTTCTCCCGGCAGTGCTGGCCCCGCAGGCCCGCAGGCGGGGGCCCAAGCAGTCCGCGGCGGCCGGTAGGGGGGGCAAGCACCCGGCGCCCCACAAAAAGTAAGTATGGGGACCCCCGACCCGCCGGGACGGAGCCTCTCCCCGCGACCCCTCTGTTGTCTGTGCGTCCCTTGCGCGTCGCTCCCGGCGCCCCGTAACCCAGCGGGCCGTCCCGGCTGCCCGGTCCCGCCGCCCGCGGGACGCTCGGCGGCTCCCCCGGCAGGGCACAGCGCCCGCCTGGACCGGGCCCTCCCACGGTGGATGTCGCCACGGCCGCTCGGGGACCGTCCCCAGCCCGGGCGCCGGGCTCAGCATCCTTCGGGCAGGGCCGCCCGGTGCCCCGTGGGAACCCGCGCTAGGCGCTCCGGCCGCCGGCCCTGAGAACCCCCGGCTTGTCGGGGATCTGCCCAGATAATGTTTTCCCCTTGATTCTCCCTCCAGTTCTCTCACCTTTGTGGTCTCCTTTCCCAGTGCTTTCTGTTCCGACGTTTCTTTCTGCATCACTGTCCCATCTATAGGCAGTCCTTTTCTCATCCTCCTCGGTACCATCAGACTATTTCCCCTTCCCAGATATGTCTCATCACCAACGATGCTGATACTAGTATCTCTGGTTAGCTTTAAGTTTCTGTTGGTCTTACAGATAAGAACAGAAGTTGTTCTCTGTTTTCCCCTTGTCTTCTGCTAGCCATTGGTGTTCTTGTCACTGTCCAGTTGATCTTTTCTCATGATACTTCACTTCACTGAATCACATAGGAACATTCTTCCATCTCTAAAGTGTTCACACTTTACTCTTTCCTAGGACGGTGTGGCTTTGGACTGCTTCATTTTTTGTCCTTGAAGAATTACATGCTTCTGTCACTAACTTTCACTGTGTTTTGTTCAGTGGGACTTTATTGGTGACTCATTAAGTTGCCAGTAGGCTCTTGTCTTTGTTTTTGTTACTTGGGGATCCAGTCTACCTGCTTTGTTCTGACAGGAAACTAGGTCCTGATATCACTCATTCCCCTCTCTTCCTAGCTGGCTAGTCTTAGAACTGGGAAGCAGTGTATGATGGATGGATGCATATGTATGTGGTGGGGAGAGATGTTGCTATGTGCTATGGCAAATGATTCAAGGGCCAAAGTCTTTTTCTTTGTTACTTCCATTGGAAGAAATAATATCTCTCTGACCATAAAGTGTTCAGTTTACTTTTTTTTCTCGTTATAATGAATGGGTGCTTTTTTCCGCTTTTGGATGGGTAAAGATAACATAGATGAGGTGGTGGTGTAGTGGTGATCAGACTTTAATGCTAACTTCTGTTCACATCCTGTTCCACTATTGCTGTTTCCTCTAGCATTGTGTAAAAGCTGTATTATGCTTTCAGTTGTTTGAATGTTGAGTTAGTGTAATGGAAACAAATGTTATGTTCAAGATAAGCAGTGATTGATTCCCTTGTTTACAAAAACCTTCAGTTTGTAGTGTTACATGGATTTATTTTTTGCCAGTTGAAAATGGAAATAGGTTAAATTTCCTTGTAGCTCTACGTTCAGAGCTATTTTTGAAGCTTTCAGCTAGGTTTTAACCACAAGGTTGTCATTAAACTTCTATTCTTAGGTGATAGGGTGTTTAATACACTTCTTAGTGGAGATATAGTGGGATGTTTTGCTGAATGAGTTTGTTAAAAGTTTGCTTTCACAGAGACTCAGTAAGTACAGAACTGGTGGTCTTTGTGTTGGCTGAAGAAACTGGCTACTGTTAAGTCGGGGTGCACAGTCAGGAGCTGGCCGTTTGCCTGAGTCAGCATTTCCAGATGCTGTGCTCATACCTCATGAATCGAGTGGTTTTGCTGTAGTTGACAAGAGCCATCTTTTCTGCTATGGATGTTTTCTTTTCAAACCACTTTTATGCTCTGGAGGTGACCTACTCTGTTTCATGCTTCTATATGAAAGCAAAATTCCTTTCAGTTTTTTAAATCTCCTTGTAAATAGTCGAGGCCCCGAAGTAAAACCAGTTTACAGTATCTTTTTTGTCCTGTTCCTAGCCTTGCTTTAAATTCAACTGCTACAGCATATACTAGTATTTTAGAGGCATATGGTGTCTGTGATGCACAGCATCTGCAAATGAAAATGTTGATTTGAGGTGTGGAAATTCTATACCATAAGAAAATTGTGACTTAGTTTTGAATTCAAAGCAGGGGGTTTTTTTGGTGTGGGTTTTTTTTTTGTTTTTTTTTCCCCCTTAACTGTGGTTTTTAGGAGAACTTTTCTCTGCCAGGTCAAAGCTTTATGGAGTAACTTCCATTGTTGCTGTTAACAATGTGCTTCAAAGGGAACTGCAGGACTCTTGTAAAATTGGCTAGGAGAGTTATATCGTATTGTGGCTTACTTGAAGGCTTTTGTTTGAAGAGTATTAAGTTGATGACACAAGAAGAAGAAATTGCAGTACTCTGAATAGCTTTTTGTCTGTTATGACCTTATTTACCAAAGAAGGCTGTAAGATTGGTCCTGTAGCTGCTCAGTGTTGACCCCCTAAGTCAATGAGAAGAACTGGTGGAGGTGAAGGTGTTTTTTTGGTGTTTTGTTTGTTTGGGTTTTTTTTTCAGTAGTGTGGGAAAAAAGGAAAATAGAGGCTAAGTGTCACATATTTTGAAGAGGAAGCACTTATATCTGGTGCTATAGACTATATCTATAGTTGCATGTAATAATAAGCTATACTTGGTAAGGGTTTACTTTGAAATCAAACATCCAGGCTATTGAAACAGAGGATGCTCTGTGTTACTGTATAGAACACTCACTGTATTTAGATAAGTTAGGACTTGGTTTTGCTCGTAATAGATGAATTTGCATGCAGTGTGTGCAAACTACTTAAGTATTTTTTCAGCTGCACAAAAGAGTAATGAAAATTATGAATTTGGGTCCTCTGTGATTTATTGCTCCTTAAAGTGGAGGTCTGCATTGAGAGAGGTCTGTGAAATAGCGATTTTGACAGATGCCCTAGTCTGTCTGTTCAGATATAAATTTGCTTACAGGCAGACAAGCCTGTTCATTGTCCTTCACTTAGTGCTAACAGATGGCCTCAGGTACATCTACCTTTTGCATTCAGCGCAGTGGTAGGCTCTATGTTCAGACTAGTACTGGCTTCAACTGGGGTAAACTATCTTTGATATATTTTTTTGCTTGAGTTTATTTCTAAATGAGTATGACAAAGACCAAGTGAATATCCAGTTAGAATTGTCCTCTTTAGCACGTTAACTGTTCATCTTTATCCAAAGCTAAAAAAAGCATTTTGTAAGTAAAAAAAATCCAGATGATAGTCTGTGAACCTATGGAGAGAGGAGTGTCTGTGCTGCATATTTTGATACAAATGTATAAATCTAGATACCAAAATTGATTTTGGTTTTGTTTTTAAGCAGTACTTTAGAACAGGTGGTATAGACCACGTGATATTATTTTGCAGAGGTGCAGTACATCCGTGTTGGCTAATGGAATGGCATTCCATTAGCAATTAATTCCCTGGCAATGGGAAGTGCCAAGTTTCTGTACTGTGCACTTCCAGATGTCTAACTTCTTGAACCCACAAGTGTTGTACAGCTATCAAGGTTTAGGATATATTACATTATTATGGAATCTTAAACGTGTAAAAGTCATGCACTACTTTTGCTTGTTTGTGTTTCTCTACCGCAGTGTTTTTCAGCCTCTTTCAGTAAGTTTTTTTTTTCTTAGAAGCAGCATCTATTAGGTAGTTCCTGTTCCCTTGAGTACTGACTGCATGTATACTGGGTGCTGACCAAAGGCTATGGATGTAGCTCTTGGCCTTTCTATGTGAAATTCACAGTCTGCAGTGGTCTTAGTCTGAAGTGTATTAGCCCCTCAAGTGTCATCTTTGTGAAGTTGTTGGCAGTTGGTTTTTTTTTTTCTTCTTGGGATGATTTACTGAAGAATGTCAGAGAAGCTAAATTTTTAAAAGCTTTTAAAGAGGAGGATTAGGAAAGATTCAGAAGACTAGAACCCAAAGTTATGTCAATATCTAATGAAAGCAAGTAAGGTGACCTCAGTTCTGTACTGAACAAAGGGATAGGACTGATAAAAATGAAAATGTAACTATATAGAAGTTGTATTCATAATTGATCACTTCCCTTTTAGTAGTAATTGCTTTTGTTGTGATTCTACCAGACTCTTATCTTTGCAATCTAGCCTATATTTTAATAATCAATAACTAATTCTGTTCTAATTGCCTATAGGGACTTTGGGAATGGACACTGTTTTACTAGGTTGTTTAAAATACCAGGTTGTTTGTATCATCCTTTATATATTTGTATATATATATATTTAATATTTTTATATTTTTATATATTTGAAGTGATAACCCTTGCTTCCTGGTTTTCTTAGCATGACTTTTTTTTACCCCCTTCTCTACAGCCCATTTCCTTGTTTTCTCATTTTTTACTTTCTATCTGTTAACAGTTACAGCATATGGTAAGTGTGAGAGGGATGATCCTATTTGAAGTTGGCTGAGCTTTGATAGAAGTCTTCTTGTGTCCACTGTCTACCCCAGTAATACATCTTTCAAGATGAAATCTGTTTTTGGAAACTGTTGTGTTTGGATGGATCTCTGAATGTGCAGAAGGAATGTGTAGAAGTGTCTGGAAAAGTACGCCTAACATAATAAAGCACGTGTTACAGAGCAGAATTGCAGGAGTCTGAGAATAAGATAACCATAGAAGAACCTATTGTATTTAAAAGAAGATATTCTGAACAAGCGTTTTGTCTGAGAAACATTGTCTAAATTTCAAAGTGAACTTCTATAAAGGTACTAACTAACCCTGGTGAAATAATGCTTCTTGACAGTAGTGGTGCCTCACTGTTTTTCCTCAACAGAAATTAGTCAATTAAAAGTCGATAATTTGAATGCAGAAGATTAAAATAATCAAGGGCTTCAGTTGCCTTGAGCTATTATCAATGCTTAGTTTGCAGTTTTCTAAAATGGGAGTATTCCATCATTAGAGGTCAATTATATTTTCCTATCCCCAAAGGAAAAAAAATTATATCTCTACTGTTCTTGTTGCAGTGATAAAGGTCAGGGCAGTCTAGCTACAGGATATGTACCTTAAATTCCTATGTTAAAATCACTTGTTTACTACTTTTCAAACTGCATTAAAGTTGTATTGGTTTTGTATTCGTGTTTCTAAAGAAAGCTCTCTTGGGACATATTTCTTCCCTTGCATTGCTCTGCTTTTTCTAGTCTCATGTTTCACCCCAGTAATTTCTCTGTGTAATAACTGTTGTGTCTGCTGCTTGTTACGCTCCTGTTGTTGCTCACCTGTATGTGAGCACCTTTATCACAGACTGGGATGTATATGTTTTTAAAAAAACATTAAAATCCAAGTAAAAATTAAAAGAATTCCAGTTAAGTACAGCTGATACTTTAGTTAAGTAAGGTATTTACTAAAAATGTAATAAATAAAGCTGACTTTTTTTTAAGGCTATTTTAATGTTTGAAAGCTAATGTTTTAAAATAAATTGTTCTTCTCTATAAATTGTGGTTTACATTTATGGTCATGACATAATTCATGTCATACTGTTTCAAAAAAGATTATGTAGAACTAAAAACTGTTCAAAGAAAGAGGTAGTAAAGGTGATTGAGGATATTGGGCAGCTTAATTTATGACTAGTACATTTTAGATATGTAAAGCTGATTAAGGAGCATTTTGATATGCCTAAAAATCATAACAGGCATAGAAAGGGAAGAAGAAATAACTTGCCTTTATTCCTTACAAAACAATGGTGTTCAAAGAATGACTAAAGTGAAGAAAACCTCAACCCAACTTCTTTTTGTACAGTACAAGAGAAAAAATGTGGCTTTGCAATATGTTGTAGAGTCCAAGCTAAAGGTGGGTTTAAGAAGGATAAGACTGCTAACCAGAACCATCAGTAGTTTTTAAGAATGCTATTGTCAGTGCAGTGTGATTTTCCAAGCCTCTGTTTGCTTAAGACCTGTCAAGCAAATTTGTCGTAATACAGAGTGAGCATCCACTTGTATGCTCATCTCAAAGCATATGTTTCTGGCACCCAGTGGTATAATACTGGCCTAAGTATGTGTTTGACCTAAATTAGTGTGGCAGCCCTTAGATTTTCAAGGCCACCTCTGTGGATCACTTGCAGCATCTGACAGTATTCACAAGCCCGAGAGCATCTGTGAGCCTGGATCCAAACAGGGTGGTTCACTTGTGTACCTGGATCAGGAGGGAGCCGTGAAACTGGAGTTAGCTCCTAAATCTGAATGTACAGTGAATTAGTAAAGGTGTATTAGAGCTTTCATGCCCCAGAACAGGAAGGTTATGGTGATAGGATGAGGAAGCTTTCCAGGGAGTGAAAAACGCTGAAGGAATGGGCATGCTTGAAATGCTACTTTCCTGTAGGCTTTGATGCCATCTGCAGGTCTGAATTTGATGCCAAAATGAGCCTGGGATTGCTTTAAAGTTGTGAATCTAAGAATTCAGATTATTTCCTCAGTTGTAACTTTAAAATAAAGTTTAAGTTCTTATGTAACTGTTCAACAGTTAGCTCACCTGTGAAGTACGAGTTAAGACACCTCAGGAGTTTCAAGTTTCTTATTTCAACCTGCCATGTGCAAGTGTCAATCATAAGATTATAGGCCATGCTAGACTTTAGTGTGTAAGGGATGGCCAGTCACTTCTGCAGAATAATCAAGAGCAACAGACTGATGGAGTTGGAAGGGAGTGATTAAAAGGGAAGCATTGCTATCAAGTTTCACTAATACACAGGTATCAGCATGTTGCTTGACTGCTGCCAGGTAACTCTGAGTTACAAAACAAACACATGGTGGTTTGATTAGAATGAGGCTGTATGGGTCATTAAAAGATTTTTCTTTTTAGTGCAGTGATCACAGTTTAGCATTTTTATGAAAGAGTGCACCCTGAGAAGATCAGAGGCTTAAGCTTTCTTTCAAGTTCCCTTCCTTGGTGTCAGAAGGCACAGTATGACAGATCCCTTTTGCCAGGACCTACTCCCAGGTGAATGTTGTAAAGTGTCAGGGAAACCTGCATACAACCAGGAGCTTCATGATACTATTATGAGTTCTGGCTCAAAAGAATAAAATTAATCTTCATGGATAATAGTATCTGAAAAAGAATTCTTTTTTTAAGGTAGCCTATTGCTTGAGGTGACCTGTTTTGTGTATTAGTAACACAGTGTTTCAGCACATGTTGGTGTCTGAGTCCATGATGCTGGTTCCCAGACATCTAATCAAATGCCACTCAAATACTCTTAGAGCATTGCCTCTCTTTTTCAAGTTAGAGATTTTAATGTCTATTTGTTTGTTTCCCAGTAATCTTTTCTATGTAGTAACTTGTAAGCTGGATTGTGTCAACAGTGTTGAGAAGATGACACGCAGATTTTGGTAGTTGCTTCCATGCTCTGCGTTTCAGAGACACTCTTTAATCAGGAATGGTAAGTGCTGGGAATTGGGAGCTCTGTGATGAGCTCAGCAATGTTGTTGTGGGCTGACATAATTTGGACACACCAGCCAGTCAAGGCTTTTGGAGAAGCTGGATATGAAAACACAATTTGTGAATCTCAGGTGGACTTAAAATGTGAGATAAAGCTACACTGAGGCTACTGCTGTATTTTAGATGACCAGATACCTGTTACATAACTGCTTCAGTGTTCAGTATGGATCAGTTACTTTCAAGTGCTGCATTCTTGCTGCTAATCCAAGTTGTTTTGCAAATCCAGCTTTTAAAAACAAGGTTGAAACTATTTATTCCAATAGACAGTACCTTCATTTGTCTAAAGCAAGTGTTGTTGAGAATTGGTCAGTTTATCTAAAAATGTTGCAACAAAGTTTGACAAATTTTTTACATATTGTATAAGAAACATGGTGCAGGAAATAAAATTATTTATCCTGTTCTTCTAATGGAAAAGTAGTATACTTGTATTTTCTAATGTTTATTTCTGAAGCCAGAAAATCAGTTTTGTGTAATGAGAATATTTGTCTTGGGAATAAAGATGTTACTCTTTCAAAATTATCATTTTGATCTAATTTTGTGTTTCCAGAGTGACTCTCCGTGGCTTGTGTCTCACAGGGTGTGCCATATCTTGTCCTAATTGTAGCATTATGAAAACTTGAGATAAAGTAGATCAGACTGTCTCGTTTTCTACTTGTACCTTCTCTGCAGGAGCTGCTTGTCTTAATCCTTTACTTGTGCTTTGCCATGCCAGTGAAAACAGAGAATTGTTAATAGCTGCAACTAAAAGTAACATTAAAATAAACTACAGCTGATATTTATATTGAAGCAAAACCACAGGTTTGTTTTGAAAGTTTTGCTGTTTTCATTATAGTTTTTTCTATACCTCAGAGTGTGGGATCACTGTATCTATCAGTGTCTGGTGAGTGGAATTAATTTCATAGTTTAAATTCTAGGCCTTCCTTAATGGATTTGTCTGACATTCTGCCTTTGCAAATGATGAAAAAGGAACATGATAACTTGGGGGCTATACAGGTAAAAAGGAATAATTCACTCTTCTAAGTGTGCTGCAATCTGAGCTAAACAATTTGACATATTTGCATTGTTATGCTCCTTTCCCACTTTAAAACAATTAACATTTTAGATAAGTATGTTAAGTAGTAAAGCCACTTTAAAAATAAAACTATGAAAATGTAAAAGAAGGTCCTTTTATGATGGTTTTAACACCCGAAAGTTAAGTATCAGCAAATAATTATCTTTTCAATTTATTTCTGAGATGCACAGATTGCTAAGAATCACTTTATCTGATTTCTTCTAGTGGGAATTTTTATGGAGGACATGCATTTAAGTAGAAGAATTTGACTGAAATTTTAAATCAGAAAGTGGCATTATATATATGTTGACAGTGTCCCCCTTAAATCTATACACGGTGTTTAATTATGGCAAAAATAATAAAAACAATGCAAGAGTTAGCTAAAACTTAAAAGAGCAAACCAGACCTCATGGGACCTCTGTGAGTTGTTTCTTAACATCAGGATCTGATGGGCAAAGTGCAGAGAACATGCTTGTCCTGTTGGTTTATTCAGAATGTTTTTAAGACCTAGTGATGTTAATATGCAAGGGCAATGGAACTGAATATATGCCAGCTTCTTCCTAATTACAGTTCACAGCTCAACATATTAAGTTGAATTGAAACTGTGAATAGTTTAAATTACTGTGTTAAACTCTGAACTGTGGTGCACCAGATACTGGCATGTTTGACTTAGCAATGATTGCTGCAAAGCAGCAATATCCAGTAAGAAGAATCTTAATTCTCAGAGTCTGCTTTTCAAAGTGTTTCTCAGATTTTGGTCGGAGTGGTATTTCAATGTTGATGCCATGAAATTTACATTGGTAATAAAGGAGCTGCTTCAAAATAATACTACAGAGCTAAGCAAAAGATTTTATTGCTTTTTGGTGCTTGTATCCTTAATTGATTTTTTTCTCCACAGTTTGTGTCAATTCTGACAATTATTTTTGAAAAAATGTTATACTTCCTACTTCATGGTTGATTTGCATTGGTATAATAAGTAATTGTTTGCAATTGCATTGGTAATAAGTAATAGTTACATATGTGCATGTACATAAAGTACTGCCTTTACATAAGAAACTTAATTTGGGAGTCTTTAAATATAATTTAAACTCAGTAGATAAAGTTGCTTTAGTCTCATAGCAGGGATGAAGTGTGTAATCTCTTAGTGTTCCAGGAGAGGCTGAAAATCACAAAGTAGAAAAATTGGTCCCCTCTCACTTCTTTGCCTAGTATT